>NW_027362761.1:1135180670-1135315670 GCF_046119375.1 Phyllobates terribilis
TATGAATATCTTACAGGTACGTCACCCACTTGCTACTTTACAATAGAAAGTTAAAGAGGTTTTCCTGTTTTGGAAAACTCCTATACCCCAATGGCGGGTTGTTGTTTTTTTAAAACTTGGCTTTGCTCACCTTCCCCGTGGTCAGTGTCCAGTCTCCAGTTCTCTGCTCTTGGTGTCTGTTATTGTCTGCACACTGACAGCTCTGCAACCAATACTTGAGCTCAGCGAGGTCTGCCTGACTAGACAGCACAAGTCACTGAGCTCACTGATTGGCTGCAGCGCTGTCAAAGTGACATCATCGCTGTAGACAATAACAGACACCAGGAGCAGTGACGGAGACTCAGCGCTGGACCCGGGGAGGTTGAGTAAAGTCAGTTTTTCATATTTTTCAGTGGACTTTCAGAAACCAGAACACAAACAATTCTCTCTTGAACTATTAGGGTTCACTTACATATATCAGTCCCGGTGCCCATAAAATGCCTACAAGATCGGTGCGACAAACCCATATTTAGCCAAACATGGACCGCACATCCAAAAATCATACATTGATCTAATGCCACCAGGCAAAAATTTACAAATCTGAACATGAGGTTCCTAGTTTAACATTCTGATCAGATTGTATGAAACCCACTGCCACGTCACGGAGAACCTCTTTACACAGCTGTGGTAAATCCATATTTTGTGCCCCACCTAAAGGACCGCTTTTAAAGACATTTAGTGATGATTTTACATTCATGGAGTATGCATAGAATTGGATATAGACAGGAAAGGTCTGTTTCATCTTCTACGTATAATCTTTAATTCTTTTCTGTAGTATTTCAAGATCATTGTGCAGCAAAACCCTGTGAGCATGGAGGCACCTGCACTAATATACCACTCCTAAACACATACCACTGTATGTGCCCCGTGGAGTACTCCGGGCACGACTGTGAGATTGGTGAGTATTGATGAAGCCAACATTTATAATGTTTTATATACTTATTTCAGGTGGAAATCTTAATAGTGTTTTGTTACCCACTCCCCCAGCACAGCTTCACCTTAAGGGCAGGTCCACACCAGCAAATTTATCTCATTTGAGAGAATCGGGCCGATTATACTCTGATCAAACTTTGATCAGAGTGTCAGTATAGTGTGATCCAATTCTCTTGGATGAGGAGAAGATGGAGAAAAAAATTTCTCCATCTCCTTCATTCTGTCAGTCTGTGGAAATCGGACTGCACTCAGATGTTATCCGAGTGTGGTCTGATGGTTTCCATTGCCTCGTTGACTTGCATGGCTGAGTACGATTTGAATATCAGATCAAACTCGGGCATGCAGCAATTTTTCCTCGGACCGAGGACATGTGACATGTGCATGGCCGCATAAAAAAACATTTGTCCGAGTGCGATCCGATGTTTTGTCCGAAAATACGGCCATGTGCATGAGCCCTAAGATTGAGAACTTAAGATGTTTTCTTCTTATATCAGTGGTTTTACTCTTCCTTTATTTCAGCAAAGTGTTTCGATGAAGCTCATTATGTGCATTATGATAATGGAGACACATGGGCAAGAATTCACAAAGGGACGGTGGAGCAATGTACATGCGAGAACAGCAAGACTGAGTGCCACACTGGAGAAAGATACTCAGGTATTGTGTGCCCGCGGGCAGTGTAGTGACAAGTACGTGGGGCTCAGGTCAGATACTATTGTCACGGGTAGTGGCCGTGCCCGGTGCGTTGCACTTGTGATGCGGTGGTCGGCGTATAACACTGCAGGGTTGACACAGATATTGCTCCCCACTTGGCTGGCTGGTGAAGTTACATACCCCATCATGACAAAGGTGGCGGTGCAAAAAGCTTAAAGGGGACATTGTTTTCCCCAGACTTTATCGGTGCACTGCACATGCCCCGGGAGGCAGTGGTGACATAGGAAACAGATTGGCTCAAAATTTGTCTTGAGTATTGTGTCACCACTGCCTCCCGGGGCTAGGTCAGTGTACCGATGAAGAGAGGTTGCTTATAACTAACTTACTGCTCATTGTCAGGGGGGCAAAGATTTGCCAAGAGTCGGCGGTGACACCTCTCGTGCAAATCATGTTACTCATGCCCATAGGGGAGCGATAACATTATTAGTGGGATGATTAATCTGGGGAAAACACTAGTCCAAGAGGCCAGTTGCCGGCTGTTTCTCCCTGGCCTGCTCCCCATGACTTACAAGTTTCTTCCTATACAGACTGTGCACATAGGAAGAGTCCTATTAGTCATGGGGATTGGGCAGGAAGAAGCCACCGAGGAGTAGTCTCTTGGATTAGTCACCAAAGTCTCATAGTCACCCGTCGCAGCATTTCAGAGTATAACATACATGGCTGAAATGACCCAGCCGAACTCTGACTCACGCTGCCCCTGGTTCGAGCAACATAAATCAGGTCCCCTGTAAGGGCAATATAACACTAAAGCATGGCTAATACAGGTGGTATTTTAAGGGACTGTCCTAATAAATTCTAGCTATAACAATTGGACTTAATTTAATGTCCTCCAGAAACATAAATTATCCCTATTAAATTTCATTAATTACCTTAAAGGGGTTGTACAGGATTAGTATAACATGTTTTCTGTCTCCATAAACCAGTCCATGGATTGTGTTTGTTATTGCACCTCAGTCGTATTCACTTTAATTCCAATTTAGCTGTAATACCAGACACAACCCATGGACAGATGTGGCGCTGTTTCTGGAAATATAAGTTTACCTTTAATCCTTTAATTGACTCCATTAGGGATAACATCATTAAAATTATATGTACTATAAGTAAAACTGACATATTTGTGTCTTCAGCTTGCAGCGTCAATCCGTGCCTTAATGGTGGAGCCTGTCGTCTGATGATTGGTACCGGCAATCCTGTATGTAGCTGCAGAGGGAGATTTGTTGGCAAATACTGTAACATTGGTAAGACAAGAACTATTGAATAATTTTTTCTTAAACGGAATCTGTTTTTGCTACCCCATCAGAGAACAGCATGATGTAGGGACAGAGACCCCGATTCCAGTGATGTGTCACTTACTGAAATGCTTGCTGCAGTTTTGATACAATCACTGTTTTCTCTGCTGCTGATGTAGCAGTTCTCTGAATGCTGATCTTTGTATAACCCCACCCACACCACTGATTGGCAGCTTTCTGTGTAAACTGTGCATATATAAGGATATGGACATGTTGCCTACGTTTCCCTCTTGAAGAAACAAATACCGTGATAAGTGTTAATGATGTTTGTAATGTGTATAGTTGACTATAGGGAGAGTTGAGAGTTAATAGCTGGGACTAGCCAACCGTGGGAGGGGCTAGTGTGGGGGAAAGTGACTGCTTCCTGCTAAGAAGACAGAAAGGCCTGGAGTGCAGAGTGAGCGGACCTAGAGGTCTGAGGTGAACGATGTCACATTCGAGGGTGACCCTAAATGAGAGGAGACTGAATAGGAGGGATAGCGAGATCCTGAGTATAAGTGACAGAGAAACAGCGTGGCCTAGGAGAGGACGCCTAGCCACGAGACCTCGAGCTTGTAACTCTGAAAGATAACGGGCTTAAGCAAGACTGAATGACTGGGACTAATGAAGGGTCCTGAGTTCTTGGGCTTCAGTAGTGGAAAGAGGATGCGGAACTGCAGAGCAAGTAAAGGACACTTGCTGATCAGGACTGTAGCTGGGTTGTTGTGAAGTAGGGAGAAACAGTGGTTATAGAGATCCCTGGAGTATACTAGAGAGAAAGGAAACTGTGGAAAATGCTTCAAATTGTAAAGGAACTGTCCATAAGACTTTGTACCCGCTATCCCTTGTATACAAGCCTTACCAAGTTACCTTTCAGTAAAGAGTTTATTTTTAAATGGTGGTCTCCCTCATTCAACTGTGAAACATCTGGTCCTGGCCAGCCCACAACTCCGTCTGCATGCGGCCTGCATAGGCGTAACACAGCACAAGTCCACACACCCAACTAGGACCCAAACTTCCATATAACGTGACAGGGAGCTGGAGATGAGTGCCACGCCCATGGCTACCGCCTCGTGCCACGTTACACAAAGGCAGAAAGCTGCCAATCAGTGAAACCTCTAGAATGTAAGCCCGCAAGGGCAGGGTCCTCTTCCCTCTGTACCAGCCTATCATTGCTTATTTGTTACTGTAAGTGATATCTGTATCTGGTATGTAACCCCTTCTCATGTACAGCACCATGGAATCAATGGTGTCATATAAATAAATTATAATAAAAATAATAATAATAATAATAATAATAATAATGGGGCCGGGTTATACAGAGCTCATGAATATGGAGGACTTCCTTGCAGCAGGTTTACTAGTCCTCTAGAGATAATCTTCTGCTGATGAAACAGATTTTGTCAAAATGACAGCAAACAGCTCAGTAAGTGATACATCTTTGTAATCAGTGTTTCTGTCTCTACATTAAGTTGCTCTCAGATTAGGTTGCAAAAACCTGATGATAGATTCCCTTTAAGTAAAAAATGATTTATCCTTTATACACTGCTCAAAAAAATAAAGGGAACACTTAAACAACAGAATATAACTCCAAGTAAATCAAACTTCTGTGAAATCAAACTGTCCACTTAGGAAGCAACACTGATTGACAATCAATTTCACATGCTGTTGTGCAAATGGAATAGACAATAGATGGAAATTATTGGCAATTATGAAGACACCCTCAATAAAGGAGTGGTTCTGCAGGTGGGGAGCACAGACCACATCTCAGTACCAATGCTTTCTGGCTGATGTTTTGGTCACTTTTGAATGTTGGTTGTGCTTTCACATGAGACGGACTCTACAACCCACAGACGTTGCTCAGGTAGTGCAGCTCTTCCGGGGTGGCACATTAATTCGAGCTGTGGCAAGAAGGTTTGCTATGTTAGTCAGCGTAGTGTCCAGAGGCTGGAGGCGCTACCAGGAGACAGGCCAGTACACCAGGAGATGTGGGGGGGCCGTAGGAGGGCAACAATCCAGCAGCAGGACCGCTACCTCCACCTTTGTGCAAGGAGGAACAGGAGGAGCACTGCCAGAGCCCTGCAAAATGACCTCCAGCAGGCCACAAATGTGCATGTGTCTGTGTAAGGTGCCCCAGCGAGGTAGTCGTGGGCGAGCTGTAGCCCCCTCTCGCTCTGGCACCCTACAGACAATATGTGTCCTCCCTCTGATGTGTGGCTGTGTATGTGGGGCTCTCCACTTACTTCAAACCATCCGATCGCGACTGTCTCCAGGCATTTCTCTTCTGGGACCAGGGCAGCAATAAATTCAGAGGACACGAGGTTCTTAACCAGAACTTGAACTTTACTTGGGGAAGAGGAATATGTACAATATTTACAGGCAGATATAATGGATAAGGCCCGACAGGTTATCATCTCTCTCACAGGCGCTGGTAACTCCTTCAGCCCTGGTTCCCTCTTTAAGTGAAGCATCTCTGTGACTCTAATCTCTGGCCCAAGAGACTCTTCTGAAATACCAACAGTGATCTGGATCCGATATCTCTCCCCCATGTCTTAGCCTGGAGTCCTATTTATCTTCCTCTGCTTCCTGCAGACTAGAAGTGCCCCGGGTCCTCACTACCTTTGATGAGTTTCTCCGGCCGGCTAACAGGACTCTTGCTCTTGCGTAGGGAGACTTTCACACTGGTGATCCCACTGTCTGAGGGTATGGAGCTCCCGTCTACCCTAGCAGCCAATATATATTCAGGCTGCCTGTATGGTTCTCTGTCCTATCTCTTACTGAGACACTCCTCCTGCTTCTGGAAACTTAAGCAGGAATTTTCCTAAAGTGCCCACCCTCGGTGAGCTGTCATCACACAGAATTAACTCATCACTGTCTGTAACACTGCTAGCAGACTAAACCTGACATCTGCACCCAGAACAGTGGCATCTTGTGGCTGTTTACAGGTACTGCAGCCCACAAGGAATTATGCCAGGAACAAGCCCTATGTCACTCAAGGCTTGATCAGGGCACTAAGTTCCCCCTCTACTCTACTGACTGGACCACTAAAGCTAACCCCTTAGCTTGGTCTACCAACAGTTCAGAGAGGTCTGACTTCAGGAACACTTCCTTTAACTATCTCAGTGCCAAGGGAAAGCTACACCCTTCCCCACTATTACATTTGCACAAACGGTTAGAAACCGACTCCATGAGGGTGGTATGAGGGCCCGACGTCCACAGATGGGGGTTGTGCTCACAGCCCCACACCGTGCACGACGCTTGCCATTTGCCACAGAACACCAGGATTGGCAAAGTCGCCACTGCCGCCCTGTGCTCTTCACAGATGAAAGCAGGTTCACACTGAGCACATGTGACAGACGTGAAAGAGTCTGGAGACGCCGTGGAAAGCGATCTGCTGCCTGCAACATCCTTCAGCATGACCGGTTTGGCAGTGGGTCAGTAATGGTGTTGGGTGGCCTTTCTTTGGAGGGCCACACAGCCCTCCATGTGCTCACCAGAGGTAGCCTAACTGCCATTAGGTACTCAGACCCCTTTTGAGACCATATGCTGGTGCGGTTTGCCCTGGGTTCCTCCTAATGCAGGACAATGCCAGACCTCATGTGGCTGGAGTGTGTCAGCAGTTCCTGCAAGAAGAAGGCATTGAAGCTATGGACTGGCCCGCCCGTTCCCCAGACCTGAATCCGATTGAGCACATCTGTGACATCATGTCTCGCTCCATCCACCAACATAGGACTGTCCAGACTGTCCAGGAGTTGGCGGATGCTTTAGTCCAGGTCTGGGAGGAGATCCCACAGGAGACCATCCGCAACCTCGTCAGGAGCATGCCCAGGCATTGTAGGGAGGTCATACAGGCACGTGGAGGCCACACACAATACTGAGCCTCATTTAGACTTGTTTTAAGGACATTACATCAAAGTTGGATCAGCCTGTAGTGTGTTTTTCCACTTTAATTTTGGGAGTGACTCCAATTCCAGGCCTCCATTGGTTAATAAATTCGATTTCCATTGATGATTTTTGTGTGATTTTGTTGTCAGCACATTCAACTTTTTACAGAACAAAGTATTCAATGAGAATATTTCATTCATTCAGATCTAGGATGTGTTATTTGAGTGTTCCCTTTATTTTTTGAGCAGTGTATTATGATACCATAAGGAGGCCAGGTGATACGTGTGGTGTCAAGAACTTCCTCAATCCATCATTCTACATCAGTCCTACAATCAGGCAAGGGATGCAGTGAAAACAATGTACTAAGAGGGTATACATGTATACTCTATTCCCCAGTCATCTGCTAAGATGCAGAAAGATAATGAAGAACAAGGTCAGATCAAGGTCTGCGGAAGCCACTTTGTACAACATTAGGCCCTAATTCATCAAAGTGTTTTGTGCCAGAATTCTAGCTTAAAACACTTTGAAAGGTCGCAACATTTTTGCCTAGCACTGGGTGTTTTCATGGCAGTTTTGGCCAGCTCCACCAAAGTTGGCAGAGCTGGTGGGGGAAGGGGGCAGAACTGGGCATGGTGACGCCTGATCATCTAACTCATGACAAACTGCGGCGTTCCTTATGACTAGCCCAGGGGATGGGGATGACTCGGTACCCGGGCCTTTGCCTGGCCTTTGGGAATGTCGCGGTGGTCAGCTCCCGGGCCCGTACCCTGGGGTCACTCTTTAAAAAGAGGGTTGTTTGTTAATTTTATGAATGTTCGTGACGCCACCTGTGGTATCTGGTGAGAAGCACCAGCGCTGCGGCAGCCCGCTGAGGCCGATGATAAGGCAGCTTGATGGTACAGCTCCCCACAAGTGGAGCTAGGCCTCAGGGCAGCGTATGCAGGGGGAATGCAGGACGGAGGGGACCCAGCCGGGTCAGAGCAAGAACAGGGACAGACACGATAGTCACTTCAGTACCTTTTACTGATGGAAATTCAGGCACATCCCGGAGCACTGTAGGGTGAAGGGTGCATATCAGGATCCTCCCCAATGAGCGGGTATAGGGCCTCCTGTTTCTTGCCTCTGTGTAGTAAGTTTCTGACCTGCCTGGAGCTAGGCCTTACTTTGTCTCTGTCCTGCGCTGGCTGACCTTATGGTAGGGCCTTTTCTTGGAGTACACGCTCCTCAGCTTGCGGGGCCTATGTGTCTTCTGGCTCTGTTACGTATCAGCGCTTTAGCGATCCTGGGACTTGTAGTTCTAAAGGGATTCCGGTTATGCCTTACTGGGTCATAGAGATCCCGGTAAGCTCGGACCCGGTGTCCGGTAAATTCTTCGGGGTGAGCTGGTTAAGCTCCTCTGCCCCCTATGTACTAACTCTCCACTCGCCTTCGACCTACTCGGGCCCTCACTAGGCTACTCACACTAACGACAGCTTTCCGCGCTTCACCGATCTTATGGGGCCGGCACACCTAAAGCTCACTATTCTGAGCTACAACTCAACTGAGCTCGACTCTGTATTCAGATGTATACTCACTGAACTCTCCAGAGGAACTGAACTGCCTGGCTCCACCTTCCCTATTTATATCCCTAACGGGCTCCCTCTGCTGGTCTGAGGTGGAAGGTGGAGATGTGTGAATGTTTATGGGGGCCTCTTGTGGAGGAATCCATCAATGCACTCTTCTAGGATCTGTGATACCAAGCGCAGCTGGGCGTCACACTTATGCCACAAATCTTACTCCAGTCAGAGAGTCAGAATTGTGGAGAGGTGCATGGCGACGTCTGCCACTTTTAAAATGCGGCTTAGTCAGAACTCAGTGTGCGTTACTTAATGAATCAGGCACCTCTAACTCTAGTACGGCCTCTCATGAAGACCGGCGTGAACAATGCTGGTCTTGATAAATTAGGGTCTAGGAATGTTTGGTTTCTTTAAATCTTCATTCCCCTGCCATCTACTGTTGGATAAATGTTGGGACAACATCACGCACTCTAGTGTCGACTGGTTTTACCAGAATCAGTGGGGTATAGCCACTTGTAGATGATTGACGGCCAAACCAACCAATTATGTCCATACCAATCATCTAAATTGCATGATAGTTTCCCTAGTCTTCTCTGGCTGCAAAGTATAGGGAAGGGACATGAATGGATGGGCATTTTGGATTTCAATATTTTAGTTGGCTGGCAGTGGCTTACTCCCCACTCCATAATAAGAACACATGAATGCTCAACAGAGTCAGTGAATGTACATGTGTAGGGGGTGATCGTAAGGAATAGTTTTTACCTAAGACAGCCAAGTGTAGGGCCAGGTTTTGGCTGTGTGCACATCATGTTTGTCAACTAGTTGGCAGGAAAATTCCATAGAGCCCCATTAACTCAGGTGTATACCAGAAGAGTGTCTTTTTGGCTGGCACTGGCACACTTTAATTTTGCTCTAAAGGATAGTGTAGTAGGGATTTTCTGATGCATACCTTCAGCAACTGGAGACGTACGATCGCAAATACCACCAAGGGGGCCTTATTATTAAAAAATTATTCTGTATACCTCAGTACACAGGATACAATACTGAGGTATTCAGAAGTTTTCGAATACTAGGACCCTATTGGCGATGTATGCCACTCTACTTCTATACCTTAGGATCATTTACACTCTTCTGTTGGAGGTATACATCAGGAAAGCCCATTTATATACGCTTCTGATAGTAAACTTAAAGGATTAGTCCTTCTACGCTCACTTCTGCAACAAAAGGTCAGGTTTACTTATACGTGTCAATCACACATGCGTTCCGGCAGGTATAAGTTAGTGTTGAGCCACCCCCGTAGTGTTCGAGTTCGGTTCGGTTCGTCGAACACCCGTGTGTTCGCCGAACTGTTCGTCGAACTGTTCGTCGAACACCTTCGAACACCGTTAAAACCAATGGCAGGCAAACAAAAACACATAGAAACACATAGAAAACACCTTCAAAGGTGTCCAAAAGCTGACAAACTGCTCAGAAGACATAACTAACACATGGAAAAGTGACAAGTACATATAGTCATGCGAAAATAAAAGAGTTGGAGGAGTAAAAGGAGGGGGAGACACAGATATAGGCATGTCATGCCCTTCTAAAATCCAAAAAGTGAGAAGCCGACACGGCCAGTCCGCTCCTGCTCGTGCCACCTCCGTGTCGCCGGGTTTGTGCCAGAGCCGCGGTGAACCCTGATGGCCAGCCCCCCTCTCCCAATACTGGTGCCTGTCCGCTGGTGGGTCGAGCGAGCCCCCCTGTGGTGGAGGCAGCTCTAAGCTTTTTAATTTAAATTGTCTCTCTAATTTGAATGAATACACTTTAAATCCATTTACAAGGATCTATTGGAGGGCAAGTCTCATGCCAGCAGCCGCGTAATTCCAGCTCCAGTAGCGTCCACTAAAGCTGCTGCAGTTAAAAAGCTTTTATAAGGATCGAGCTCGGCTGTCCACCGCAAGGCATCCTACTGCCAGTCCCAGCCCCTATGCCTTGGGGTGCCTCCTGATGCTCTTCACTGAGTATCCCATGGTCCCGAAGCATTTCCTTTGAAAAAATTAAGTGTCTAAACTACAGGTGGTGTAGCTTGCTTAACAGCCGGGATAATCCGCTGACTAGCAGACACTGCTACTAGGCACAAAGTATTTCCTGGGCTAGATGCAGTTAAAAATTTGTAATTAGATACTCTCGTTGGATGCTGAGAAAGCATTCCATAGAGTCTCCTGGCACGCCATATATGATTCTCTTAAAAAGCTTGGGGTAGGGGTCTAGGGGACCCTTTTATAGCCAAAATCACGGCCCTGTATCGCAATACGTCACCTAGGCTGAAGATAAATGGAACTGTAGCACCCTGAGGGCTCGGTTGCTACAGAGGTATTGCACCTCACCCAGAGGTGTGATATCTCACTCTCAGGTAAGGATGGAGTGTGGATCAGGACCCGACACCTGCATGCATTACACCACATTGCCGTGGGGCAGGGCGACCAATATGCCTCTGAGATGGGCACGACAGTCCCTGACCCTGGCTGGAGTGGGGGGAGGGAACACTGAGGAAGGGGAACCCTGTAGTGCAGGAGCAGGGAGGAAGCAGTTCCTGGGTGCATTGAGAAGGGAGTATAAAAGGTGGGCACCATCTTAGTTCAGTGCAGAGAAGTCTGAGCAGAAGTGGCAGGGAGCAGGGGCTCTGCATGAGCTCTGCTCCGGAGGCGGGCCTAGTAACAGAGGCCCAGGCCTGGAAGAGGGAGAAGGAAGGAAGAGGAGCGGAGAAGGCTCCAGGAACGAGGAATGAAGGGATCCCAGGGGTGCGGACGGGCGAGTCGCCACCGCACGCCCGAATCCACCTGCGTGGAGGGGTCAGGCCAAAGGGGGAGACCGGTCCCCGAAACTAGTGGAGGCAGGAAACGACCCTCAGCTAGAAACCGGAGGCTGTGACATTTTATGTGGCACAGCCCCTCGCTACACCCGCTAGGAAGGCACCACATAGGGTCAGGGAAACTGGCGCCAAGTTTACCAAGAGGAGGCCCGAGGCAGCTGGACAGAAGGGTTGGTAAGAAAGGCCAGACAAAGGACACACAAAGGGGGTCCTGTGAAGCGCTCCAAAGTTATCTGGGAGTTGTCTGAGCCCCTCACCTGGTGAGCACAGTACGACGTGGGCAGCCGTTACCTGCAGACGTGGTCTGGATAATAAGAACTGTGAGTAAAGGCCCTGGACTGCATCACTGACTCCGTGTCGTTACTGCTGCTGCCCTGCACCATCACCCCCATCCTCCGCATACACTGCCCTGAGGCTATACTCCTCCCGTGGGGAGTTATGCTACACTCTGCTGCACCCACAACACCAGCCTCAGCGGTCTGCCCTGCAGCGGCGGTTCACTCTGACCGCAATCCACGGGTGGCGTAGTCGGACATTTAAACATCAAAACCACATAAATAGTTCCGCCACTGGTTTGACCACCCTGAGCCACGGAACCGGGTCGCCGCCACGAAGACTACAACCACTAGCATCCACCAAAAAGGGTCCGGCTCCGGGTGTCCCAAGGCCCAGGGGGTGCATCAGAACATTTTCATCACCTTTCACAATCACCAATGGGACAAGGCAGGGATGTCCTCTGTCCCCTCTCTTATACATCCTAGTGACGGAGCACCTGCTCTCATCAATTCGCCATAACCCCAATATTAGGTGGATTGAGGTGGGAGGCACCGAGTACAAGTGCTCTCTATTTGCTGATGATGTCCTAGTATATATCACTCAATCACATATATCCATCCATGCTGTTATGGCTGAAATAGATCACTTTGTTACATGGTCAAATTTTAAAATCAATGCAGCGAAGTCTGAGGCCCTCGATGTCTCCCTCCCCAAATCCATATAGGATTCCATCCAGTCCAACTTTCCCTTTGCCTGGCCCTCACAGGGTATCAAATACTTAGGAATTCCTATTCATAAAGACCTCTCCCATCTATGTTATCTTAATTTTGGGCCCTTTATTGAACAACTCCATACAGACCACGGTTGGCAAGTTAGAACTGTAAGATTCACTACGTGAACCACTGGTGTTTTGTGGAAAAGCACATGTACACTGCGTTCCAAATTATTATGCAAAAAGTGTTTAGGAGTGATAAGGGAAGAATTTGTTTGTTTGTCAGTTAAACTCATTGATGGTGATGTCTGTCAGGGCTCTTTATATCACTGTAAGCAATTGCAGACACCTGTGCTAATTAGTTTGGCAGGTGTGTCCAATGAAAGGCAAGACTACTTAAGAAGGCTGTCTCACATTATTAAGCAGCCTACATTTTCTGCCAAAATGGGAAAGAAAAAGGATGTGTCGGCTGCTGAGAAGCAACAAATTGTGGAGTGTTTAGGTCAAGGCATGACTACAATCAACATTGTGCGATGATCAGGATGAAGTGTCTTGGCAATCAAGAAGTATGTAGCTGATTCACAGTACACACGTGTGCGTGCTGATAAGGGCAAATTGAGGACTCTTTCCTACAGGCAATTACGTCAGGTTGAAAGAGCAGCGGCAAAAAAGCCTTGTCATAGCAGCAGACAAGTTTTTGAAGCTGCTTGTGCCTCCAACGTCCCCCGAACAACAAGATGCAGGGTCCTTCAGAGGTTTGCAGCTGTGCATACGCCATCCTGTCGACCTCCTCTATCCACTTCACACAAGCAGAAACGGCTCCAGTGGGCCAAACATTACATGAAGACTGATTTCAAAACTGTTTTGTTCACGGATGAGTGCCGTGCAGCGCTCGATGGTCCAGATGGATGGAGTGGAGGATGGCTGGTTGATGGACACCCCACGCAAACACGGCTACAGCGCCAACAAGGAGGAGGTGGAGTAATGTTTTGGGCTGGAATCATGGGGAGAGAGATTGTCGGCCCCTTTAGGATCCCTGAAGGCGCTAAAGATGAACTCCATAATGTATGTGGATTTTCTCAAACAGCACTTCCTGCCATGGTTCAAGAAGAAGAACCGTGTATTTCACAGCAAGATCATTTTTCTGCATGATAATGCACCATCTCATGCTGCACATAAAACATCTGCATCTCTGGCTGATATGGGCATAAAAGGGGACAAACTTATGGTGTGACCCCCATGCTCCCCTGACCTGTACCCCATTCAGAACCTTTGGAGCATCATTAAAAGGAGTGTCTATGATGGCGGGAGGCAGTTCACATCTAAGCAACAGCTCTGGGAGGGTATTCTGTCCTCATGCAAAACAATTGAAGCAGAAACCATCCAAAACCTGACAAATTCAATGGACGAGAGAGTTCAGAAGCTCCTTTCGAACAAGGGGTCCTATGTGAAAATGTAACATCACCTAGAATAAAGTTTTGAGTTGAAAACTGTTTGATTTCAGTTTCTAACAACCTGCTAATGCTTATAATTTCAAAAATGACCATTTTTTTGGTCTTTATTAAAATGAAAAGGTTGATCGAAAAGTTTGGGGGATCTAAGAGTGTGGCAACCCAGTAGTCATGATTACTTCGAATTCTGACAATATGAGGGTCATGCTGCAGGTAGTGCAGCAAGAAGGCACTTATGTGTCTTGCGCATCTCGGAGCCCCAAAATTATTTTCCGGGCTAGATGCAGCTAAAAATTATTATTAATTTTAAATCTGGTGAAGCTTTAGTATAGATGGCCTAATAGGATCAGTGCTGCACACTGCTACAAAGCCCAAATTATTTTCCAGTCAAGATACAGATAAACATGATTAGTAATTTTAAATCTGGTGGAGCTTATTATAGATGGCCTAATAGAATCAGTGCTGCACACTGCTACAAAGCCCAAATTATTTTCCAGCCAAGATACAGATAAACATGATTAGTAATTTGAAAGCTTAAAACGGTTGGTAGGGTGATTTTAACCAATCATCAAGCTTTTACTCTCCCCAGGATGACACAGGGGTAGAAAAGTCGTTTCGGATCCATGATTTGTTCATCTTTATGAACGTGAGTCTGTCTACATTATCAGTGGAGAGCCGCGTGCGCTTATCTGTCAGCACACCACCAGCAGCGCTGAACACACGTTCAGACAGAACGCTGGCTGCGGGGCATGACAAGATCTCCAAGGCGTAAGTGGCTAGCTCCGGCCATTTATCCAGATTGGAAGCCCAAAAAGAGCAAGGGTCCAGTGACACAGTCGTGGCTTCAATGTTTACTTGGAGATACTCCTGTACCATCGTCTCTAGGCGTTGACTATGTGTCAGACTTCTTGTCTCCTGTGGCCTTGCAAAGGATGGGCTAAAGTGGTGAAATGATTCCGCAAAATTGATGTTACCAGCAGATACTGTGGTTCTGTTACGGTTTGAGTGCTGAACACTTGACGGTCCCACGGTTGGCAAGTTGGAACTGTGAGATTCACTACGTGCACCACTGGTATTTTGTGGAAAAGCACATGTAAGATTCTGCAACAGTCTCTGCTGATACTCCTGCATGCGTGCATCCCTTTCTATGGCAGGAATAATTTCTGCAAATTTACTTTTGTACCGGGGATCTAACAGTGTGGCAACCCAGTAGTCAGGATTATTTCTAATTCTCACAATTCGAGGGTCATGTTGCAGGTAGTGCAGCAAGAAGGCACTCATGTGTGTTGCGCATCCAGGAGCACCAAGTCCCTGTTGTGTTGGTGGCGAGGTAACAATCATGCTTCCTTCCTCTGTCCTCTCCCCCCAACCTCGCACAACAGAAATGTGATCAAGGTCTCCCTCATCTGATGAGTCTTCCATCAGTTCGTCCTCCACTTCTTCCTGGGCTCCTGCACCTTCCTCACTAGTTTGGCTGCTACCATGCGCCCTGGTAAAACCATCTCCCCAACCCTCACATGCCTGCCGCTTGGTTCTGCCGACCGTCTGGACCTTGCAGATGTTAGCCCTTCCGCATACAACTCCTCCTCCTCTACTTCCTCCATCTCCTCTTGTGCCACCACCTGACTCCGAATTCTGTTTAACATGTGCTCCAGCATGTAAATCACCGGAATAGTCATGCTGATAATGGCATCGTCAGCACTAAACATCTTCGTCGCCATTTCAAAACTGTGCAGAAGGGTGCATAGGTCCCTGATCTGAGACCACTCCTCCAGCGTGATTTGCCCCACCTCTAAATCTCGTTGGCCCAGGCTATATGTCAGAACGTATTGCACCAGGGCTTGTCGGTGCTGCCACAGTCGCTGCAACATGTGCAGAGTTGAATTCCACCGGGTAGGCACATCGCATTTTAGCCGGTGAAGTGGCAGGCCCAACGACTTCTGTAGAGATGTAAGTCGCTGAGCTGCGGGATGCGAACGGCGGAAGTGAGCACACAGCGACCGTGCCCTCTGCAGAAGGCCATCTAGTCTGGGATAGTGGGCTAAAAATTGCTGGACAACCAGGTTCAACACGTGAGCCATACAAGGCACGTGTGTGACATTGCCCCGGCGAAGGGCCGCACCCAGGTTTGCAGCATTGTCGCACACGGCCTTCCCTGGTTTCAGGTCCAGTGGAGACAACCATTCATGAAATTGGTTCTCCAGAGCTGACCACAACTCCTCAGCTGTGTGACTCACATTTCCCAGACATTTCAATGTAAAAACCGCCTGATGACGTTGAGCCCTACTGCCAGCATAGTAAGGAGGTGTGCAGGATCCCTTCTGCGCAGTTAGAAAGCTTGTGGCATGACCAGACAGGCTTTGGGTGCAGGTGGAAGACCGAGAGGAGGTTGAGGAGGCAGAAGCAGTGGAGGAACTTTGACATAAAGAGGATTGACGCACAACTCGTGGGGACGGCAAGACTTGGACAGCAGCCCCTTGTCCTGCTGTCACCATAGTTACCCAGTGCCCAGTCAGCGACATGTAACGCCCCTGTCCATGCCTACTCGTCCAAGTGTCTGTGGTGAAATGCACCCTGTCACACACAGAGTTTCTCAAAGAAGCGGTGATGTTGTGTGCGACATGCTGGTGGAGCGCAGGCACACCTTTCTTTGAGAAGTAGTGCCGACTGGGCATCTGGTACTGGGGTACTGCGACGGACATAAGGTCTCGAAAATCCTCTGTGTCCACCAGGCGGAAAGGCAGCATTTCTGTAGCCAAGAGCTTGCAGATGGTGAAATTCAACCTCTTAGGTTTCTCATGGCTAGGAGGAAATGGTCTTTTACTTGTCCACATCTGAGGGACCGAGGGCTGGCTATTGTGCTTAGACGGGGTTGATAAGGGTGTCCCCGGCAAACTGCCGGTCTGTGAGGAAGATGCAGGCGGACATGTTAGGTTGCCTTGATCCAAAGGTGGTGCTATCGATGTCGGACAGCGCTCAACACCAGCTGGTGTTACCACCTCCAAAGAAAATGATGACCTGCCAATCACGCTGGCTGTTGCGGGTAAAGAGGTGGCAGGTCTGCGCCCCAAAACAGGTGTGACTGCTGTCCCCCCAGTCACAGAGGATGAAGAGGCCGCGGATGCACAAGATATGGCAGACGGTGGTTGGCCCGGCCGGCTAGGCCGCATTGTAGCACACTGAGCTTCCCACTGCAACTTATGCTTCATGTCCATGTGCCGGTTCATGCATGAAGTACTCAAACTATGTATTTTTTGGCCTCTACTTAGCTTTTGCTGACAAATGTTACAGATAACACGAGTTGGGTCATCTTTATCGATCTGAAAAAATGCCCAGGCTATGCAAGGCTTAGCACGCATGCGACCTGAAGAGCCACCACGACTTGTGGTGAGAGGCAGAGTTGTGTTTGAGGATGCAGTTGTTGACGTGCTTCCAGTACTACGTCTCTGTCCAGGAAGGCGCAACCTGACCTCGTCGTCACTAGCATCTTCCTCCACCTCCTCTGCTGACCTCATCTCTTGGCTGACTGTGGGTTGACAGTAAGTGGGATCTCCAACCTCATCATCATCACCCTGTGCGTTATCACACCCGTCGTCCTCAGAGCCAACCTGTTCCTGCCCTGACAAAAAACTAAAGTTGTCGCTCTAATCAGGTATTTGAGTCTTATCATCGTCTTCCTCATTGTCTCCACCAACAGGAGTTACAGTTTGGGAATGAGGGTCTACATTATGGTCAGAACCTTCTGCGTCTGGTCCTGGATCCGACTCATAAAGATTCTGGGCATCAGTGCAGATCATTTCCTCGTCTGGATTCACAGAAGCGCTGGAGTCGACCTCTGATTCTCAGGCTATAGTATGAGTAAACAGCTCTGCAGACTCAACCATCTGTTCTACCTCATACTCAGACGGGCAGCTGGAGATTTGGGAGCTGTGAGGAAGCAAGTGCGATTGGGGTGACACCTTTGAGGACTGGAGTATTTGTGATGTTGAAGTTGATGTGGAGGAGAGCCCACTTAAAGGAGCACTTGATATCCGTTGAAGCACCTGCTGTTTTTGTGCCTCATCTGGAATTTGTAGCGATTGGCGTGGCCGTAAGAAAGGGATCTTATCACATTGTCCGCTAAAAGAAGTAGACATTTTAGTTTGGCTGGAAGATGGTCTTTCTTCTGCAGATGTTACTGTTGCTTTAACACCTACCAAACAGACACAACCTTTTTTCCCCTTCCCAACACGCCTATTCCCCTTTCCACCAGCAGCAGGCCTTTTTCCACTCATTTTGGTGGTTAACTAATTCACAACTCTGGAGTTGTTTGCACAAAAAAACAATGGATGGGAACCGAGCAGAGCTGAGTGGCCAAACTGTGGTATTAGGCCAAAACTATTGGCTGGGTTAGATGCAGAAAAAAATTATATTCAGTTTGCAACCTGATGGAGGTCTGTATAGATGGATTAATAGAACAAGTCCCACACACAGCTAGAAGCCCAATATTTTTTCAGAGGTAGATGCAGAAAAAAATATATTCAGTTTGCAAACTGATGGAGGTCTGTATAGATGGATTAATAGAACAAGTCCCACACACAGCTAGAAGCCCAATATTTTTTCAGAGGTAGATGCAGAAAAAAATATATTCAGTTTGCAACCTGATGGAGGTCTGTATAGATGGATTAATAGAACAAGTCCCACACACAGCTAGAAGCCCAATATTTTTTCAGAGGTAGATGCAGAAAAAAATATATTCAGTTTGCAACCTGATGGAGGTCTGTATAGATGGATTAATAGAACAAGTCCCACACACAGCTAGAAGCCCAATATTTTTTCAGAGGTAGATGCAGAAAAAAATATATTCAGTTTGCAACCTGATGGAGGTCTGTATAGATGGATTAATAGAACAAGTCCCACACACAGCTAGAAGCCCAATATTTTTTCAGAGGTAGATGCAGAAAAAAATATATTCAGTTTGCAACCTGATGGAGGTCTGTATAGATGGATTAATAGAACAAGTCCCACACACAGCTAGAAGCCCAATATTTTTTCAGAGGTAGATGCAGAAAAAAATATATTCAGTTTGCAACCTGATGGAGGTCTGTATAGATGGATTAATAGAACAAGTCCCACACACAGCTAGAAGCCCAATATTTTTTCAGAGGTAGATGCAGAAAAAAATATATTCAGTTTGCAACCTGATGGAGGTCTGTATAGATGGATTAATAGAACAAGTCCCACACACAGCTAGAAGCCCAATATTTTTTCAGAGGTAGATGCAGAAAAAAATATATTCAGTTTGCAACCTGATGGAGGTCAGTATAGATGGACTAATACAACAAGTCCCACACACAGCTAGAAGCCCAATATTTTTTCAGAGGTAGATGCAGAAAAAAATATATTCAGTTTGCAACCTGATGGAGGTCAGTATAGATGGACTAATACAACAAGTCCCACACACAGCTAGAAACCCAATATTTTTTCAGCGGTAGATGCAGAAAAAAATATATTCAGTTTGCAACCTGATGGAGGTCTGTATAGATGGATTAATAGAACAAGTCCCACACACAGCTAGAAGCCCAATATTTTTTCAGAGGTAGATGCAGAAAAAAATATATTCAGTTTGCAACCTGATGGAGGTCTGTATAGATGGATTAATAGAACAAGTCCCACACACAGCTAGAAGCCCAATATTTTTTCAGAGGTAGATGCAGAAAAAAATATATTCAGTTTGCAACCTGATGGAGGTCTGTATAGATGGATTAATAGAACAAGTCCCACACACAGCTAGAAGCCCAATATTTTTTCAGAGCTAGATGCAGAAAAAAATTATATTCAATTTGCAACCTGATGGAGGTCAGTATAGATGGACTAATAGAATGATGCTATGTCCAAAAGATTTTACTTCACTAGGTGCAGTAAAAAAATTGGTATTCTATACACAGGTGGTATATCTTGCAACACAGATAGGCTACTCCACTGACTAACACACTCTGCAATAGGCCAAAAAGGATTAGCTTTGCTAGATTCAGCCAAATGCTGTGAAAAAACTTGCACAGCACTGGCACAGACCTGCCTGGCAAAAACTGATAGGAACTGATGTAACCTAGTCCTGAAAAGGACTCCAATTACAATTAGTCTTTACTCCCACAATCTATCTATTTAAGAGCACAGACCTGCCTGATAAAAGTCATAGGAAATGCTGTAACCTAGTCCTTAAAAGGACTGCAATCACAACTATTCCCTACTCCCAAGCTATCTGTAGATTTGTGCGAAAATTGGCTTGAAATTAACAAGGTATAGCGCACACAGCAACAGCGGTGCCGTCTAACACGCAGCTGCAGCAGTGAGAAAATGGTGGCGACGGGGAAAATGGTTTGGTCTTATAGGGCAAGGACATGTGACATACACTGCCAATGACACATGCCCTTGCTTGTGTGAAAAAAAGCACTTCGCTCCGTGTGTGCGCTGCTGATAGGCTGACAGATTGCACCTCCCCACTGTAAATGCGGGAAAGAGAAAAAAAAATGGAGATCTTCATTGTTCCTGCAGAGATCCATCCCCTGCCCCTCCCCCCACCCCGCTGTACACTCAAACTGCGTATTAACATTAATTTTCATCATTACTGAGAAAAAATCCAGTTATGATTTTGGTGCACGAACAGTTATCGAACATAACCTTGAACAGCCGAATTTTTCTCAAATTGTTCGTGTTCGCCGAACGGCTCGAACACCGCCCAAAACAGCTCGAATTTGAGATTGGCGAACAGTTCGAGTAGAACAACGCTCATCTCTAGCATAAGTTGACGTAATATCATCTGCCGCTCTTACTTCTTGACGTGGAAGTAACAGTTGCAGGACCAAGTCTCTAAGCTCAGTCAGAACAAAGCCTACCTTAGTCCTACAATATCTCCTGTACAGTGCAATGCAAAGTACAATGAGGTATCAAAATTTTAACCTTGCCCAAATGATACCACCATACCATATAATGCCCAAACTAAATTCCGAGATGTCGTCAAGATATCTCAGACATTCTCATTGCTCCATCAATTGCTAGAACGCAGGAGCTGTGACGATTACATAAGTTTATGACTTATTTTCATCTCTCTGGAATAAGGACAAGAAAACCCCCTAAAGAACCAAGCGCTTTGTTCTTGATATTTCGGTGGTCCCAGCACCCAAAGGATGGGAGTTTTTGAGCAACATCTCTATAACTTGAAGTGATCCTGTACAACAATCATCATAGACACTGTGAAATACCTTCCTTCCAATTATACACCTCCCCCGGATACAATGTGTCACATAATAAGAATATACAGCAACACAGTCTCCAAAATAAGATGAAATATATTCTCCAAAATAAGATGTACGGTGACAACAGACATCCGGACATGACAAGCGCTCCCAGTTCTGCACCTCTTCTACCCAAATTGTCTATTATTCTTCTCTATGTGATGCCCAATTAGCTGGACTGAATCTGTCAGGAATTATTCATCCTCCGGGTTATCATAAATCTGCAATTTTGTTCTTGATGGCTCTGCACATATTGTTCCAGCTACGATGGACGTTTCAGAGAATTAAAATTATTTCATTTGCGGTCCGACTTTCAGATTTTACTGCGGGTGCAAGAACCTCGTACAGCAGGTTATTTGCACGAGGTTATAATGTGGTTAACATCACTCTGCAATTTACTAATAGAATATGGCAGAGGGACATTTTACCATTTTCTTACTACTTTCAGTTATTACAGTCATGGCTGAAAGTGTTGGCACCCTTGAAATAGTTCTATAAAATTAATTTTTTTCCTAGAAAATTACTGCAATTACACAGGTTTTGTTATACACGTTTATTTCCTTTGTGTGTATTGAAACAACACAAAAAGACAGAAAAAAGGCAAATTGGACACAAAACCCCACACAAAACCCCAAAAATGGGCCGGACAAAATTTTTGTCACCCCAACTTAATATTTGGTTGCACACCCTTTGGAATAAATAACTGCGATCAATCGCTTCTTATAACAATCAACAAGCTTCTTACACCTCTCAACTGGAATTCTGAACCAATCTTCATTTGCAAACTGCTCCAGGTCTGTCATACTTGAAGGCACCTTCTCTCAACAGCAATTTTAATATCTCTCCACAGGTGTTCAATGGGATTTAGATCCGGACTCATTGCTGCCACTTCAGAACTCTCCAGTGCTTTGTTTCCATCCATTTCTGGGTGCTTCTTGAAGAATGTTTGGGGTAATTGTCCTGCTGGAAGACCCATGACCTAGGACACAAATCCAACTTTCTGACACTAGGCACTACATTGCAACCCAAACTCCTTTGGTAATCTTCAGATTTAATGATGCCTTGCACACAGTCAAAGCACCTATTGTCAGAGGCAGCTAAACAACACCAAAACATCTTTGAACCACCACCATATTTAACTGTAGGTACTGTGTTCTTTTCTTTGCAGGCATCATTCTGTTTTCAGTAAATAGTAGAATGATGTGCTTTACCAAAAAGCTCTATCTTGGTCTCACTTGTAACCTTGAGATTTTTGATATTGTTCAACAATTTTAGTTCTCAAGTCCTCAGACAGTTCTCTTCTCCTCTTTCTCTTCTCCATGTTTAGTGTGGCACACAGACATACAATGCAAATATTGAGTTAACTTCTCCCCTTTTTTACCTGGTTTCAGGTGGGATTTTCATATTGCCCACACATATTACTTGCCACAGGTGAGTTTGAACGAGCATTACATGCTTGAAAAAAGTTGTTTACCCACAATTTTGGAAAGCTGCCAACAATTTTGTCCTGGGTTTTGTGGGAAATTATGTCCAATTTGCCTTTTTTTCAGTTTTTTTGTATTGTTACAATACACACAAAGGAAATAAACATGTGTAAAACACAATATGTGACGCGCCCCCTGGGCCTGTGTTGTGCAGGGAATACCCGGAGCCGGATCGCTGGGGGTTGTAGTCTCCGTGGCGCTGACCCGGTCCGTGCCCAGGGTGGTCAATTCAGTGGCAGTCTTAGTGTAATAACAAGTGTCCGACTACGCCACCCGTGGATTGCGGTCAGTGGGGACCGCCGCTGCGCTGCAGAACGCTGAGGCTGATGCTGTATGCGCAGCCAAGTATGGGATAACTTCCCACGGGAGGAGTATTGCCTTAGGGCAGCTAGTGTGGATGATGAGAGTGATGGTGTGAGCGTCCCAGTACCGATGGTGCTGGTGCGGTGATGAAACAGAGACGTGTGGTTGAAGTTTCCAATGCTTTACTCACAGTTCTTTACTGGTCCTAGTCACCTCGGTACCGGCGGTGACTGCCCAGGCCGTGCTGCGTCCACCAGGCAAGGGGCTCGACCAACTCCCAGGCAATTCCAGAGCATGGCACAGGGCTCCCTTCTCTTCCTTTCTCTGGCCGTCCCCACCAGTGACCCACCTTTGTCCAGCTTCCTCGGGCCTTCTCTTGGCGAAACCTATCTCCGGTTTCCCTGACCCTATGTGGTATGCTTTCCTGGTGGATGTAGTGAGGGGTCGCACCAAGTTGTAGTCACAACCTCCGGTCTTTGGCTGAGGAATTTATTGCCTCCACCAATTTGGGTTCCGGTACCCTGTTCTGCCAACCCGTCACCCGCAATCTCCTGGGCCTATGGGGTTCCTTCTTCTCTCGTGTCTCTGGGCCTCTCTTAATGTTCCTTTCCTTCTTTCCTTTCTGTTCCTTTCTGTTTCCGTTCTTTCTCTCTGGCTCCGGCCTTCACCCTAGGCCTGCCTCGTGGAGCTGGGCCCAGACTGAGCCACAGCTCCCTGTCAGCCCTCTCTGGCTGAACTCCTTCCCTCCTCTGACTGTCTGTCTTCTTCTACACTCAGAACTAAGATGCTGCCCACCTTATATACCTCCCTCTATGTGTGAGCCCAGGTGACTAGCAACCAATGGGCTCCTTCCTTTGCCCAGAGACCCACCCCTATCTGCTCCTACACCACTGGGTTTACTTTCCCCTCCCCACTCCAGCCAGGGACAGATGCTGTCGTGCCTGCACTACTGTTTCGTGGGAGCACCGTTGAACTGTCCCTCGGAAATGGGGTGTGTGTGGTGCATGCAGCCTACTGAGTCCTGGTCCACACTCCATCCTTACCCGGGAGTGGAATATCACACCTCTGGTTTGAGGTGCAATACCCCTGTAGCAGCCGAGCCCTCGGGGTGCTACATATGTATGATTGCAATAATTTTCTGGGAGAAATACTTCACTTTCTGGAACAATTTAAAGGGTGCCAACACTTTCAGACAGAACTATAGATATGTAGACAACTGATGAATACAATGCCTGAATATCTTTTTTGAGAAGTCTCCATTGTGGTGATGCTCTGTTATTACTCCTGGAAATATGTAAATAAATTGACAAGTGGAATAGGCCTTGACAATGGAGTGTGTCCCTAAGGCCAATGCCCCACTATCAGTATTTGGTCAGTATTTGGTCAGTATTTTACATCAGTATTTGTAAGCCAAAACCAGGTAAGGAACAATCAGAGAAAAGGTATAATAGAAACAAGTCACCGATTCTGCATTTATCACCCACTCCTGGTTTTGGCTCCCACTCCTGAGAAAAAATACTGACCGAATACTGACCAAATACTGATAGTGGGGCCGTGGCTTAAATATTCTGCATTGATTGGGCATGTTTAGAAGTGTGTGGACACAATCTACTTACAAGTAGAATGGGAATGCCTACTTGTCAATTTATTCAAGAAAGGAACAGGACAATGAGTTTCGAAAATAAACACTTCAGCCTTGTTATTTCATGGGCAATGCACACATTTATTTAGGATACGTGCAGCGCATTTTATCTCCAGATTTTCCAGACAAAAATCTGCTGCGTGTTACAGCAGGATCGTGGAAGATTTTAGGAAAACCCATCCACATGCTGCAGAGAAAATCCTTAAAGGGAATTGTCCATCAATGCAGATGTTAAATAGTAATTTATTGTGTAGATTTCACCCTTTGCAATGCAGAAAGTAAAATGTGCAGCTACTCTACTGCTTTTCTGCAATTAGATCCACAGTAGCTTTTGCAACAGATTTGAGTAGTTTCCTTGTGCACATATTCTTTAAGGACAGGTGCAGGTGAGCATATTTTCTTTCCGAGTGTGATCTGACAAAATATCCGTTCGTACTCAGATCAATGTTATTCTGTGGCGCCGTGGAAATGTCAGATTTTTTCCTCGGACTACGCCGGTTCGAGTTAAAAAAAAATCGCTGCATGCCCAAGTTTGTTCAGAGATTCCCATCTCTCTCACCTATGTAAGTCAATGAGTCTGTGGAAATTGTCGGATTGTACTCTGATGACATCTGAATGTAGTCCGATTTCCATGGACTGACTCAACGGAGAAGATGGAAAAATTATTTTCTTTATTTTCTCCTTATCCGAGAGAGTCGGATCACACTATGATCACACTCTGATCAAACTCTGGTTAGTGTGTGATTTGCATAATCGATCCAATTTTCTTGGATGGAAAACGTACGTCCATCTGCATCTGCCCTAACAGACATGTCACGAGATTTGATGGGTGCTCTATAAAGGCTGTATCTATATGGCTACATGTGTCGTGCAACTCTGAGATTGCAGTGCTGCATGACTTCAGAATGTGTGACTGCATAAATAAATCTGCAGACCCTATATCTAATCAATAAAGAAACCACACTGCGTGACGTTGGATATAATGGCCACAGCAGCCTCATTTATTGAATAACCATCATATAAGAAACCTTAAACAACATTAATTACCCATCAATATGACCACCAAAAGGTGTGGTGAGGGGATTGAAGGTTCAACCATTTTCTTTAACCACAACAAAACAGCTCCTCCACACCTTCCACAGCCCCACCACACTGGCTTGTGGGCACCTGGCTGAATATTGCCCATGCCAAAATGTCCCGCTGAGACCTAGCCCAGTAGGGACCCATTTACAATTCTGTAAGAACCTTGTAACACATGTGAGTCACCTGTCACCCATCCCTGCACTGGGCTCCCACCGTCATTCAGTGCAATCAACCTCATTCAAACCCCCCTCTCCTTTTCCACGAGCAAGCAGGCAGGACCCCTTATGCATGTGAGTCCCGCCACAAACACAAAGCCTTCTCAAACCCTTCCATTAGCGCCAAAGGCCAAATATCTATACCAATCGTATTCAAATGGATTCCATCAGACCTAAGAAATTCCCGCCAAGGAACTTCCAAATCACAGTGCTGTACTACGACCCCCCCATGGCATGCAATGAAATGGGACACCTCCCTTTTGACCTTGCTACGGACCTTATTATACTTTTCGACTGACTTTGCATGTTTCCATGAGAGGGGCAAGACAATGTCCGACCATGGAAGTACTAAACTCTGGTGGGAAGACAGTAGCCTCAGGCACTCGTACTTGATGTCACGTATTATCTCCCTTGAAGCTCAGGTGCCCAAATCATTCCCGACTGCGTGCAGCAACAAAATATCTGGGGGCCTGTCCAAAGTAATATGAAAGTGCAATTCTGGCATTACTGAGTTCTACAGCAAGTCCCTGATACCGATCCGTCGCACCAATGCAGCGTCTCTGGAGAGACCCAATTGACGTCCTGCTGGTCTTGCATCGACCTGCAATGAACCTCAATAAACATGAGAAAGACCTAACATCCTGACCAAAAGAGGGGCTCCTGGAACACAAGAAAAGAGAGGGAATGCAATAGATCCTGACATAAAAGAAAGAACAATCCACAAAAACAATTCTCTTTATAACATGTGTGGTCTGATGTAGGACCGATATCTGGCAGACTCCCAGCGACCAATCTTGGGCACCGCCTTAACCCCTAAAACACCAGCCTCGGTTGCGGCCCGAATCTGAAACGAATGAGATCCAAAATCCACACCATTGAAACCGCATCAAGACAAACAGCGCCTAAAAATGGCAACGAATTGGTAAAATCTGACCCTCTTCTCTTGAGGCAGAGTCAGGCCTGGGAACATCGCCAAGTAAGACTAGCATAGCCGACCCACCACTAGACCTGGACCACCTTTCATGAACACCGAGCTGTCTAGGAGGAGAAGAGACTTAAGCTGCACGCCTGCGGCCAGCATCCTTGGAATAACTCAGTCCTCTCCTGGTCCTGTTGAGCCGATTCTTGGTGCTGGCAACCTCCTGATTGCCCCTCTGCCTGGATCCTCTCCCAGGCTGACCCGACCTGCTGCGCTCCAAATGTCAGGGGAGACTGTATCCCACCGTCGCTGATCACTGCTGACTGGGCCCTGTGCGGCTGCAATTATGGGTATACAGCTTGTTCATGTGACTTTGACGTCGTTACATAGCGGATTCCTTCCAGAACGACGTACAGCAGCTGCAGGCTGAGGCTGCTTTGGCGTCCCTGAAGTGTCCCTTGAGGGGCTGCAAATTTTCCGCCTGATCCAGGGAGTCACATCTGGGCTCAGTCTTTCAGGAGACCTGGACCTCCTCGAACACTTCTGAGGTGCTGTGGCCACCCTCTCTTCCGTGTTCTATTGCTTCAGCTGGGCCTGGAGCCACTGCTGGCCCCTGCTTTCATACAAGGACCAGATCTCCTGGAACAAGGCCTCTATCTTACGGATCCTGACGTGACGATGTTCCAAGTACAAAATCCAACTCCCGAAGAATGGATGTTCCATCGGTGACCCCTCCTTTTATACCCCCCAAGTGGAACCCTCCTACCTACCAATGAGATAAGCCCAAAAGTCCCCTCTGCCCCATACCCCTCCCCCAAAATTCCCACTCAAATCAACGCTTCTCCCAAATAACCCTTTAGTACCCAAAATTCAGGCCTAGCATACATCCTGAGTCACGAGGCCCTCCTTTGAGCCCCAATGGTGCATACAGTCCAGGCCATTGCTTTGCATCCAATGATTTCCTATGGTGTGGCATTGACTTGTGACCTACCATGACTGAGACACAGATTCGCAATTGTTTTCAAATGTGTTGGATTTTCTGCTGCTGGTCGCACGCGAGTCACTTGATGTAGGCTTCAATGCAAGTTGCATGCGACTGCAACTTATTTACGATTCGGCTATTGTTTTACAGTAAACTTCCAGCACTAAAACAGTCATGAGACAGCAAGTTGTCATGAGACAGAAGATAAGTGATAATCGGTGCCTAATAGCAAATACATGCTTGTTGTTATCTTTCCTGCTTGTCTGTAACTTTAGACAGATCATCCTTGACAATAGGCGGTGGACAGTAAGTTGTTCAAAACAGAGACTCTTAATTGCCAGACCTTTACAACAACTTTTCAAATTTTCACTCCACATTTTTGGTAGTAAAAAATATTTTATATTTTTCATAGTATTAACATTGACAATGCAATATGCCGAAATTTGTTGAAATGACAATGACCATTTAAACTAAAACGCGACTCTCTCGCTATACATATATGTATGCAAAGAAATTCTAAGATTATGTTATTCATTATTTTTAAATCTATGCCTGTTTTGTGTTTTAGATCCAAAGCAGGGCTGCTACAGTTATGGCAATGCGACAGAATATCGAGGTGTCGAGAAAAAAAGTCGGTCAGGCCTTAGCTGTCTAAGGTGGGATTCTGATATACTTTTTCGAGAGATCCATATTGGCACACAGGAAGACTATATTTTTAAAGGCTTAGGATCCCATCCATACTGCAGGTAAAAATTTGTAAACTGGACGCCGCTCACTGCTTATCAGGTGTATATAATAATCAAATTATAATGTATTAGCTGTAATTAGAAGGTCTTCAGTAATGCTGGCACTACCTGGAATAGGATAGTGAATTCATTCAACGCTCTTACATATTTTACTGCTCAGGAGAGTGGAATAAATAATCCCAATGCAAAATCTGTAACCGGGTCCCCATACATGCCATATGTTAGCTTGTAAATTAAAGAGGATCTTGTCAGAAAAACGCAAAAAGTGATAGTGGATAATATTATAGGACTTTTCTCAAATACATGACATTAAAAAAGATAATTGTGTGATTTCCCTCAAGATTATGCAACACAAGTTTGATGTTCAGTTTGCCAGAATCAGCCCAAAATCTGGTGACATTATTATGTATCAGCCATGAAATAAGATGTCAAATTAATTTGCAGCCAAGATAAAAGAAGAGGACATTGCTGCTTGTAAAGGTTTAATCAGTCTCTCACTACATACTGTACCGACAGTTCCCTCAGCAGCCACAAAGAAGAAAAGGTTGACGTGGCTTACCGCTATGGCTGCTTCTTCTAACCTTTATCTCTAACTGTCACTCTAATGTCTCTCTTAAAGGGATTGTCCACTACACGGTCAATCCCAATGTTTCCTCCTTGTAAAATAATAACTCTTATACTCACCTCTGATGCCGGCACCGTTCCAGCGTTGTCAGCACTGGCTCTCCCAGGGATTGTGTGACAAATTACATACATCCAGAAGAAGTGTGAGCTGCTACTCTCTCACTTTCTCTGTGTGTATGTGATTCATCCGAAGGCAAGGAGAGTGAAGCCAATGCTGATTGGGTGCAGGGTTCACATGACATAACATTGTCACGCCACCCCCAGGAGAGCCAGTGCTTACACTGCTGGAATGGCGCCGGCACCGGACGTGAGTGTAAGCGTTATTATTTTACATAGAAACATAGGGATTGACAAGGGGTTGTCCGCGTAGTGGACAACTCCTTAAATATATATGTATGTATATAGTAAATGCTGTTATCTCATCCCTAAATATCACCTCTTTAACAAGTCTTGCCATATGAAATAGGATAAAATGCCAAACCAGACACTCCGTTTGTAGAGACATGTTTCTGGGTGTTTGCCCCTCATCAGTGCAAAGCATGGCTCGTTAAAGGGTCAACATTGATTTTTAGGATTGCTACTAGAATTCTAGTCCTCTTCCGCTCTGAAGTGGATATTTACATAGGGGGAGGAGCTTATTTTGCTCAGTGAAAGTTGGCATCAGCCAGTCATTTTCCCTGCAGTGCCACTTCAGGACAAATGTAGTATTACATGTCAGCCTCTCAAATGAATGGCCAGCAACCTGCTTATTGGAGGTTTCTGATCATATCATAATGAAGGCTATAGAGTGGAGTACTCTCCCTCTATAATGTTCATCATTAGCCTGAATTGGTCATATAGAAAGGTGTTGTCAATATTAAACAGTCCTTTTAATAGGGAATCTGCATCTTTGTTTTAATATTATTGCCCTTTTACATTAATGTCAAATTTTTTTTCATTAATTTTACTTGTTGGATTATGCATTTTATAGACTAGCCCTGGGTATCACATACTTGCTCTACCACTAGGGGGTGCTGCAACACAGGTTTGTGCTGATTAAAGGAGCACTCTGGAACTTCTGTAAATTAACCCTTTCCTTTACAATCAGTAATATGTGCACAGTGTATGCATTAAAATACTTACATTTCACTTCCTTATCTCATGTCCAGTGCAGCTGCTGCACCAAGTGACCCAACTTCTGATTTATAGACTATTATTTGCTTTCTCAATATAAGTCTATGAGAGACCTTACTTGTCAGAACTGCAGTCACAGTCACAGAAAAGGGGACTGGAGCTGTGCTGGGAACGGTAGAAGCAATGATGGGTACGCATTTTAATGTGTGCACATATTCCTGATGGCTAAATAAAAGTTTAAAGGGAATCTGCCACCAGCTTTCTGCTATGTAATCTGAAATCACAAGGATGTAGGGAAAGAGACCCTGATTCCAGTGATGTGTCACTTACTGGGCTGTGTTTTGCTGTTTCAATGCAATCAGTCTTTTATCAGCAGGAAATTATCACTAGATGACAACTGTCCTTGTGCCTTCTGGTCCAAACATGCACCCATTCTGCTGATTAGCACCTCTCTCTCACTATACAATATACACAGAAAGTTGGGCTGTGTGCAGGGTCAACCACTGAGCTCTGCTAGATCTGCAGCAAAGAAAACTGTGACTTTATGACAACGGCTGCACCCAGTAAACTAAGTGACGTATCACTGGAATCAGGGTCTCTGTCCCTACATTATACTGCTGGCAGATTACAAAGCAAAAAAAAGCTGACAGATTCTCTTTAATAAAAAAAAGAGTGCACCTCTAAATAAGAAAGTACTAGAGCTTGGGTCTTTAAAAGCACAGGGCATCTAAAACTGTTTGCTGATTGCCTATATCTACTAAAGTGCAATACTTTACCTAAAGCGCAAAAAGAAAGCGGTGACAGAGGGAGATGTCTCCCTCTGTCTAATAATCGTAGATGCTGGAGTAGTTATTGACCGTAGTATCTAAGGATAGCACTAATCCGAGTCCTGGCAGCCGGGTGTTAGTTTTCTGTCTGAAGCTGAGCACGTGCCATCAACACATCCGATGTAAGCGTACGTAGAGATACAGATTAAGCATGTGCGGGTTAATTGTTAACAGATTGCCGCAGGGTTCAGTCGCATCATTTCAACGTCTTTCCCATTGAAATCAAAGACTCTAATTATATAGAGAGCTGTCTCTGCATGAAGTCAAAAAAATGCACCATTATCTGTCAGAAACTGGAATATGAAGATATTCTCTCCTTGAAGCATTGGAAGAATAAGTCATAATCTGGTGCTGTCAGGATGCAGCATACGCCGCATATCAATCAGATAGATGGCAGCGTATCAATCAATTACTAAACTTTTCTGCCCTGACAGCTGTGCTGTGTCTCACTGTAGGCAGCCGGTTGTGATAAATTTGTAAACTATATTTTGCTTACTCTTATGGTTACTACTATGTTTGAGTTGCTGTCGCTCCTAACTGAAGTTTACCAGCAATGGCCAGAAGGTGGCAGTATGATGCAACCTACGTAACTTTTCCCAAGGCTTGCAGGCATATTAAATATGACACGGAAATCTATCATATAGCGTATGCTACATAATTATTTGCATGTATTAATTCATTTAGCTGCTTAATAATGCTAATTTAAGCATTGCAGGTCTGCCCTATAGTGTTACCCCGTGAGCTAACGAACAAACGTGTCAAAGGTTTATTTTAAAGATTTTACGCTGGGATTTTATAGACACAGGAGAATCTCGTGCTCATATTTTAATTAGTATACTAATTATAATGCAGCAAAGGAATTTTGGAACACACATACACAATATACAATAATTAATTTCTGGCCAGAAAAACAAAACTGATAAAAAAAACACTGATATGACTGCACAGAATATTTTAAAGGGCTAGCTGTCATTATCTTTATTTTTTTCTGCTCATATATATGGGACACACTTGGTAAAATGATGCATTTGTTACTGTGGAAGAAAAATGTGTTTAATGTCAGCCCGCGGTGTGTATTTTTATACACATGGGGTCATGGGGGCAGTGGGGCACAGTCATGGAGTCACTTCTGATAACACCCCATTCCTCCTTTCATATCTGTACAACTGTGCCGAAATTGCGCTCAGAGAGATGTCAGTCAAAATATAAGAGCTATGGCTCCATGACTCTGCATGGTTCCAGCACTGCCTCCACAACACTTTTAAAACATACAATAAAACATACAATACATCAAGCAATGGATACAAGAAGAGCACCAGTCAAGAGATGGATACAAGAAGAGAACCAGTCAGGAGATGGATACAAGAAGAGAACCAGTCAGGAGATGGATACAAGAAGAGCACCAGTCAGGAGATGGATACAAGAAGAGCACCAGTCAGGAGATGGATACAAGAAGAGTACCAGTCAGGAGATGGATACAAGAAGAGAACCAGTCAGGAGATGGATACAAGAAGAGCACCAGTCACGAGATGGATACAAGAAGAGAACCAGTCAGGAGATGGATACAAGAAGAGTACCAGTCAGGAGATGGATACAAGAAGAGCAACAGTCAAAAGAGGGATACAAGAAGAGAACCAGTCAGGAGATGGATACAAGAAGAGCACCAGTCAGGAGATGGATACAAGAAGAGCACCAGTCAGGAGATGGATACAAGAAGAGCACCAGTCAGGAGATGGATACAAGAAGAGCACCAGTCAGGAGATGGATACAAGAAGAGAACCAGTCAGGAGATGGATACAAGAAGAGCACCAGTCAGGAGATGGATACAAGAAGAGAACCAGTCAGGAGATGGATACAAGAAGAGCAACAGTCAAAAGAGGGATACAAGAAGAGAACCAGTCAGGAGATGGATACAAGAAGAGCACCAGTCAGGAGATGGATACAAGAAGAGCACCAGTCAGGAGATGGATACAAGAAGAGCACCAGTCAGGAGATGGATACAAGAAGAGCACCAGTCAGGAGATGGATACAAGAAGAGCACCAGTCAGGAGATGGATACAAGAAGAGAACCAGTCAGGAGATGGATACAAGAAGAGCACCAGTCAGGAGATGGATACAAGAAGAGAATCAGTCAGGAGATGGATACAAGAAGAGAACCAGTCAGGAGATGGATACAAGAAGAGCACCAGTCAGGAGATGGATACAAGAAGAGAACCAGTCAGGAGATGGATACAAGAAGAGCACCAGTCAGGAGATGGATACAAGAAGAGCACCAGTCACGAGATGGATACAAGAAGAGCACCAGTCAGGAGATGGATACAAGAAGAGAACCAGTCAGGAGATGGATACAAGAAGAGCACCAGTCAGGAGATGGATACAAGAAGAGAACCAGTCAGGAGATGGATACAAGAAGAGAACCAGTCAGGAGATGGATACAAGAAGAGCACCAGTCACGAGATGGATACAAGAAGAGAACCAGTCAGGAGATGGATACAACAAGAGAACCAGTCAGGAGATGGATACAAGAAGAGAACCAGTCAGGAGATGGATACAAGAAGAGCACCAGTCAGGAGATGGATACAAGAAGAGAACCAGTCAGGAGATGGATACAAGAAGAGCACCAGTCAGGAGATGGATACAAGAAGAGAACCAGTCAGGAGATGGATACAAGAAGAGAACCAGTCAGGAGATGGATACAAGAAGAGCACCAGTCACGAGATGGATACAAGAAGAGCACCAGTCAGGAGATGGATACAAGAAGAGCACCAGTCAGGAGATGGATACAAGAAGAGAACCAGTCAGGAGATGGATACAAGAAGAGCACCAGTCAGGAGATGGATACAAGAAGAGAACCAGTCAGGAGATGGATACAAGAAGAGAACCAGTCAGGAGATGAATACAAGAAGAGCACCAGTCAGGAGATGGATACAAGAAGAGAACCAGTCAGGAGATGGATACAAGAAGAGCACCAGTCAGGAGATGGATACAAGAAGAGCACCAGTCACGAGATGGATACAAGAAGAGCACCAGTCAGGAGATGGATACAAGAAGAGAACCAGTCAGGAGATGGATACAAGAAGAGCACCAGTCAGGAGATGGATACAAGAAGAGAACCAGTCAGGAGATGGATACAAGAAGAGCACCAGTCACGAGATGGATACAAGAAGAGCACCAGTCAGGAGATGGATACAAGAAGAGCACCAGTCACGAGATGGATACAAGAAGAGCACCAGTCAGGAGATGGATACAAGAAGAGCACCAGTCAGGAGATGGATACAAGAAGAGCACCAGTCACGAGATGGATACAAGAAGAGCACCAGTCAGGAGATGGATACAAGAAGAGTATCAGTCAGGAGATGGATACAAGAAGAGAACCAGTCAGGAGATGGATACAAGAAGAGAACCAGTCAGGAGATGGATACAAGAAGCGCACCAGTCAGGAGATGGATACAAGAAGAGAACCAGTCAGGAGATGGATACAAGAAGAGCACCAGTCACGAGATGGATACAAGAAGAGCACCAGTCAGGAGATGGATACAAGAAGAGCACCAGTCAGGAGGATACGGATACAAGAAGAGCACCAGTCAGGAGATGGATACAAGAAGAGCACCAGTCACGAGATGGATACAAGAAGAGCACCAGTCAGGAGATAGATATAAGAAGAGCACCAGTCAGGAGATAGATATAAGAAGAGCACCAGTCAGGAGATGGATACAAGAAGAGCACCAGTCACGAGATGGATACAAGAAGAGCACCAGTCAGGAGGAGACGGATACAAGAAGAGTATCAGTCAGGAGATGGATACAAGAAGAGAACCAGTCAAGAGATGGATACAAGAAGAGCACCAGTCAAGAGATGGATACAAGAAGAGCACCAGTCAGGAGATGGATACAAGAAGAGAACCAGTCAAGAGATGGATACAAGAAGAGCACCAGACAGGAGATGGATACAAGAAGAGTACAAGTCAGGAGATGGATAAAAGAAGAGCACCAGTCCAAAGATGGATACAAGAAGAGCACCAGACAGGAGATGGATACAAGAAAAGTACAAGTCAGGAAATGGATACAAGAAGAGTACCAGTCAGGAGATGGATACAAGAAGAGTAGCAGTCAAGAGATGGATATAAGAAGAGTATCAGTCAAGAGATGGATATGAGAAGAGCACAAGTCAAGAGATGGATACAAGAAGAGTACCAGTCAAGAGATGGATATGAGAAGAGTACCAGTCAAGAGATGGTTACAAGAAGAGCACCAGTCAGGAGATGGATACAAGAAGAGCACCAGTCAGGAGATGGATACAAGAAGAGCACCAGAAAGGAGATGGATACAAGAAGAGTACCAGTCAGGAGATGGATACAAGAAGAGCACCAGTCAAGAGATGGATACAAGAAGAGCACCAGTCAGGAGATGGATACAAGAAGAGTACCAGTCAGGAGTCAAGAGATGGATACAAGAAGAGTACCAGTCAAGAGATGGATACAAGAAGAGTACCAGTCAGGAGATGGATACAAGAAGAGTACCAGTCAGGAGATGGATACAAGAAGAGTACCAGTCAGGAGATAGATATAAGAAGAATGCCAATGTCAGAATTCCTGTTGTCCTTCTACAGTTTTACCACTAGTAGCTGCTATAGTTCATCTTAATGATTAAGCTGCAATTCCACTCCTTACCACTGAAGGCTGCTGTTGTGTTCTGAAATTACACTTTACTAAGATGGCAAATTGTAAACCTGTGGGATCCATCTAGTTTCCTGTTTGGGCCTACTTAAAGCCGTATGGATCTCTCACTCATTGCTTGAGTATTGTGTCTAGCTGTTAGCCTAGTTCCAGTCTCCAGCTCTGAATATTCTTACCCAGACTGATCTCAGCTATCTACGGATTTTTTCCGACAACTCCATTGCTAGACTCCAAGAACTTCTACTATCGCTTGCTGTTTCTGCTCGTGGTCCTTCAGCCACTGGTTTCCAGCAGTACTACGCGGTATCATAACAACCAGATAGGGAAGGGCACAATAAAAGTTCCAGTGAAGGGATGGATGCTAGAACGGATACAAGAAAAATAATTGTCAGGTGTAGATTCAAGTACCACTCAGAGGATGGATACAAGAAGAGTACTAATCAGGAGATTGATTCAAGAAGAGTACTAGTATGGTGATGGGACAAGAAGAGAACCAGTCATGTGATGGGGACAAGAAGAGTACTAGTCAGGCAGGATGGGCACACAAAAATTGCCAATAACAGGATACATACAAGTACCAGTCAGCGGATGGTTAAAAGAAAAATAACAGATTTAGATACCAGTACCCATCAGAGGATGATACAAGAAATGTATTAGTCAAGGGATGGATACAAGTAAAGTACTAGTTGGGGTGGATAGAAGAAGAGTACCAGTAAGAGGACAGATACAAGTACCCATCAGGGGATGGGCACAAGAAGAGTACTAGTTATTGGATATATACAAATACCAGTCAAGGGACAGATACAATAAGAGTACCAGTCATGGGATAAGGACAAGGAAAAGTACAAGTCAGGGGATGGGCACAGAATTTTTCAAGTTGCTGAATATTGGAGTACAATCTTGCCAATCTTTAAAAAAAGAAAATCTTTAAAAAAAGAAAAATGTAGCACATAAATAGTTCATGAACAGCAGAGATAATATAAGTTATAGGGTAGTGTGAATGTGAGAAACCCTGGAGTAAAATGACCAGGGGGAAGATATAATTCCACCTTTATTTATCCTCATAGGTTGATATTTCTGCCTTATGCACTACACATCAGAGGCAGAAAAACATTTATTTTGCTAATTATATACATAACTATTTTCTAGGAGCCCAGATAGCGACGCAACCCCTTGGTGTTATGTTATGAAGCAGAACCATGTGTCGTGGGAGGATTGCTCAGTATCTATATGCAGTAAGTGATCAGTATGCAGAATTTTTCTTGGATTTGCCTTTTTAATTTCATGCTTTTGTAATAATACAACCCACATATGTCACAATGTCTCCCCCAAACCTCCCTCTCAGCACACGCATGGCACACAACTAAAGTTGGCACGTGGCCATTGCCTGATATAACTAGAAGCCAGAGAAATCCTTGGTGGGGGAAAACCAGGACCTGCCAACAGAGATGTAACTAGTGACCCATGGACCACAGTGCTAAATTTGGACCTGGGACCTCCACCTCCATATTGGTCAGATGTAAGGGCCTTTGTAGGGTTTTAGATCCTATAAAGACATACATGTAATAGTGTACCCATCATGGCACCTTCCTGTAATAATGTCTTATGTCTTGTCCCCTTCCTGTAATAATTTTCCCCATCCTGGGCCCCTTTCTGTAATAATCTCCCCCATGCTAGACCCTTTCTTTAATAATATTCCCAGTCCTGGCCTCTTTCTGTAATAATGTCCCCCATCCTGTAACAATGCCTCATATCCTACTCCACTTCCTGTTAGAATGTCCGCCCTCATGGGCCCCTTCCTGGTATAATGTCCCCTGTCCTGGGCCCCTTACTGTAATAATGTTCCCCATCATGGTATAATATCCCCCATCATGGGCCCCTTCCTGGTATAATGTATCCCATCCTATAATAATGTCCGCTATCCTGGGCCTCTTACTGTTATAATAACCCTCATCTTGGACCACTTCCTGGTACAATGACCCCCATCCTGGACCCCATTCTGATATAATCACCTTACATTCTGGAACCATTTCTTATATAATGACCCCCATCCTGGGCCCCTTCCTGATATAATGATCTCCATCCTGGCCACATTCTGATATAATGACACCCATCCAGGTCGTCTTCATTTTATAATAACCCTCATTCTTAGCCCCTTCCTGGTATAATGACCCCCATCCTGGACCCCCTTTTGGTATAATAACCCTATCCTGGGCCCCTTCCTTGTATCATGGCCCCATCCTGGGCCCCTTTCTTGTATAATGACCCCCATTCAGGGCCCCATCCTGGTATAATGTCCATTCTATTTTCAAACTATAAAAAATAAACAATTCTTCTTACTTTCCTCCACTCCCACGACGTAGTGCGTCCTCCTCTGTAGCCGGCAGCTGACTTCAGTGTGCTAGCATGGACAGTGCATGTTATTACTGCCATGGGCTGCAGTTGTCTCGCATGCCGACGTCAGCTACCAGCCTCTGATTGGCTGGCGACATGTATTGCAGTGCAGGCTCCCTGTGCTGCATTACACTTCAGCAGAAAGTGCGTCCTCAGAGGCCCATCCAGCTAAGGTAGGTGCTGACGTTGGTGGGACCCCTCTCCTGCACGAGCCAGACCGCAACCGTGACCATTATGTCCCTGCCTGCCAATTAGATGTAACCTACCAGATACTTTCTTTCCAGTGTTGTAGCTATAGTGGATGTGGAGTTTAAAGGGCTCAAAAGGTCCAGTAATATGAAAGATCAGGGGCCCTGGAGTGTCAAGTTTTTTTCCACCAAATTTCCCAAATACTCCTCTCATTTGATTTACTTTATTGAAGGTTGTTTAAGCAATAGGTATTGGACAACATTGCAGTCTGTCCTTTTCTCAAAGTTGTTTTATGTTGACTTTGTATGTAAGGGTTAAGTGGGCGGGATCACAAACAAGATTTAGTACGTATAGCTACATGCAGTCAAAAGTGATCATCCTATTGACCACAATTAGACACATAATTTCTATTTAACCCCATCTTGAAAAATACACTAGGGGTTAATTTGTAGAAATAATCATATATTGTGTGTAGAATGATACACACACAGAATTTGCTGATTATATTCAGCATGCAACTCGGAACCTATATATCTCAACTGGACCTACTAATGTTTTCATTTCATATACCTTTGCTCTGAAATTATGCTCCATTTTCTGTTACAGAGCTGCAAATCCCATAATTCACTTCACACAGAAATAAATCCAAATATTAAAATTCTGTCAGCCTGTGGAAGCCACTAGGGGGAGCTTTAAAGCTCACAGCATACAGATCCTGTTAACTGCAATAACAATAATGCTGTATGCAGTGAGCTCCCCATAGAGGTGGCTGCAGGCCTACAGAATGTGATTATTTTAGCCAGTGGCTATACAAATTGATATTTGGACCACTGCAGTTGATATTTTAAAATTTGGAACTCAAAAAAATAACATTAATGAAACTAAATTAGTGAACTATTAATAAAATAGTGTTTAAACATTCTCTTAAATAATAACTAAAGCTTTCACGTGTTGTATTTTAAAGCTGACAAAGCAAGGAGAATAGTAATGGAAGATGAGGAAACTACCTTATTGACAGTCACAAAGCCTAAGTGTGGGAAAAAACATGAGAAACGTGTTGTGGCAAGAGGACGAATTCTTGGTGGCACATCAGCTCTTCCAGGTTCTCACCCGTGGATGGCAGCAATTTACATTGGCAATGTATTTTGTGCTGGCAGCCTGATAATGCCCTGCTGGGTCGTCTCGGCTGCACACTGCTTCGCTGACAGGTACATTGTGATGTTTTGTCTTCGTACAGTCTAGTAAACCAAAATGTAAATCCATCTATAGTGCAAAAGCCAGACGGGGATACATATCATTCATCTGGGGCAAAGATTTAGTTAGCTATCCAAGCTTTCTATCTATATATCCTGGCCAAGGCTGAGTGACTTGTTGGCACCACCTTGGGCATCTAGTGTACATACCCCATCCGGCTTCCCTCTCCCTATATAAATCTTCTTTTATTTGAAGATCATAGGTAGGACAGGGGATACAAATAAACAGCACGTGGCCTAAGGCCGTTTCACGTCATGTTACGCTTCCTCAGGGTCTCCGTCATGGATGTGGATTGTGGCCTCCACCATGGATGTGGATAAGGGCATGTACTCTTCCAATGTTTGCCTGGTCCTATCTATATGCTTGAAATAAAAGAAGATGTACGGTATATACCTTGCACACTTAAATATCACAAGTTTTCTATAAGGGAATGCAGGGTAAATTCTGTGTACATTACGAACATTTTTCATGCATTTTTTTATGCATTTTTTAATGCATGAAGGATTAAATAAATGCACCAAAAATGCTGAAATTATTGACGGTGTTTTTTAAAAAAACACACTGCAGCTAAAACAAACACACAGTGTGAATGAGATTTCAGAAATTTCATTCATTTTTCTGCTACTGTAAAGTGAAGCTTGTTTTCTGAGCAAAAAAACGCAGCAAAAACGATATGTGTGAACAAGCCCTAAGATGATGCAAGAAAAAAATTTATACACACAGGGCATTATAAATACATGTAAAATGCAATTCATGCATATACACATACTGTATAATAAGATGAATCCAAAGGAACCACCTCAAGAAGAAAAATAATGTAAGGAGCCACATGCATCAGTAAGTCACAGAAGCACATAAATAATATACTCAAAATAAAATACATCAATGCTCTAAGGTAAAGCCATAAAGGTACAATGATGTATTCCAATCCATGATCCAAAGTGAGAATAGTAATCCCGAAAATCGTATTATGTAGAGCAACAATAAGCTTCGGCTTCCAGACACATTCACAGAGTGGAGCATGGTCTTAAAAGTTTTTTTGGGGGGAGATGACGTGTTTAGGAAAAAAAAAAAGATGTAAACCCAATAATATAGTGTCTCCATACCAATATTCTTCTATTGAGTGGATATTTACCTTATTATAGCTTTGCACTTGTCTTGAGATGGAAAAGTCAAGAATTAGTTTCCTTCATTTGTGTGGACCTAAATGGCTTTACTGATGCTTACCGGTATATATAGCCTCTCTGAGTGCACGGGCCATAAAAAATTGCCCATACTTAGGAATTAGATTTAATGATGACTTCCTCTACATACTTGTAGTATGTGCCAGGTATTATGAGTCCATTAAAAAAGGGAGACAATCGCAGACCAAATCAATCAAAACAGTACACCTTTACCAATCCACATGGGCCAGGGGGCCTCTCGGTTGAGTGGTACATGCTCCAAAATGTCCCTTTGAGACCTAGCCCAGTAGGGACCCGCTTACAACTCTGTAAGAACCATGAAACCCATGGGAATCTCCCATCCCTGCACTTGGGTCCCTCCTTCTTCCTTCAGTGCAATCAACCTCCTTCAAAACCCCCCTCTTTTTCCACCAGATACTGTGACAAAATAAACAAAAACCCCTTTCCATCTTTAAAATGATAATCCTATTGGGTGGGAGGCTGGGATGTTGCAGCTAAAAAGGCCACACCGAGTGAAACCCTCTTTCCCACCAATCAGGTAAGCCCATAAACCCCTTCTGCCCTCATACTCCTCCCGCAAAATTCCCGCTCAAACCAAAACTTCTCACAATTAAGCCCTTAGCACCCAAAATTCTGGTCTAGAAAACCTCCTAAGTCATGGGCCCCTCCCTTGAGCCTTGGTGAAGGGGCGGTACAGTCCGGGCCATTTCTTTATATCAGTTCTTTATCTCATGAAATAAGGTGCACAACACAACAACTACTTTTATTTTTGGGTTCTCCTTAAACCAGTGCAGAGACATAACCTATTGCATCACCACATTCTGCCTCCTCCAGCCAGCTCAGGTCATTTTCTGGGCCTAGCTAGGACAATTCACCTCTATCTTTGTCATCCAGTCACAGCAAATTTACACACATCGGTGCCCCAGGTCACTGCTGACCCTCCTCTTGTGGATCCTGCAGAACAAGAACATGCAGTACAGACCAAAAGTTTGGACACACCTTCGCATTTAAAGATTTTTCTGTATTTTCATGAGTATGAAAATTGTGCATTCACACTGAAGGCATCAAAACTATGAATTAACACATGTGGAATTATATACTTAACAAAAAAGTGTGAAACAACTGAAAATATGTCTTATATTCTAGGTTCTTCAAAGTAGCCACCTTTTGCTTTGATGACTGCTTTGCACACTCTTGGCATTCTCTTGATGAGCTTCAAGAGGTAGTCACCGGAAATGGTCTTCCAACAATCTTGAAGGATTTCCCAGAGATGCTTAGCACTTGTTGGCCCTTTTGCCTTCACTCTGCGGTCCAGCTCACCCCAAACCATCTCGATTGGGTTCAGGTCTGGTGACTGTGGAGGCCAGGTCATCTGGCGTAGCACCCCATCACTCTCCTTCTTGGTCAAATAGCCCTTACACAGCCTGTAGGTGTGTTTGGGGTCATTGTCCTGTTGAAAAATAAATGATGGTCCAACTAAACGCAAACCGGATGGAATAGCATGCCGCTGCAAGATGCTGTGGTAGCCATGCTGGTTCAGTATGCCTTCAATTTTGAATAAATCCCCAACAGTGTCACCAGCAAAGCACCCCCACACCATCACACCTCCTCCTCCATGCTTCACGGTGGGAACCAGGCATGTAGAGTCTATCTGTTCACCTTTTCTGCATCGCACAAAGACATGGTGGTTGGAACCAAAGATCTCAAATTTGGAGTCATCAGACCAAAGCACAGATTTCCACTGGTCTAATGTCCATTCCTTGTGTTCTTTAGCCCAAACAAGTCTCTTCTACTTGTTGCCTGTCCTTAGCAGTGGTTTCCTAGCAGCTATTTTACCATGAAGGCCTGTTGCACAAAGTCTCCTCTTAACAGTTGTTGTAGAGATGTGTCTGCTGCTAGAACTCTGTGTGTATTGACCTGGCCTCTTATCTGAGCTGCTGTTAACCTGCGATTTCTGAGGCTGGTGACTTGGATAAACTTATCCTCAGAAGCAGAGGTGACTCTTGGTCTTCCTTTCCTGGGGCGGTACTCATGTGAGCCAGTTTTTTTGTAGCGCTTGATGGTTTTTGCAACTGCACTTGGGGACACATTCAAAGTTTGCTCAATTTTTCGGACTGACTGACCTTCATTTCTTAAAGTAATGGTGGCCACTCGTTTTTCTTTACTTAGCTGCTTTTTTCTAGCCATAATACAAATTCTAACAGTCTATTCAGTAGGACTATCAGCTGTGTATCTGCCTGACTTCTGCAGAACACAACTGATGGTCCCAATCCCATTTATAAGGCAAGAAATCCCACTTATTAAACCTGACAGGGCAGATCTGTGAAGTGAAAGCCATTTCCGGTGACTACCTTTTGAAGCTCATCAAGAGAATGCCAAGAGTGTGCAAAGCAGTCATCAAAGCAAAAGAACCTAGAATATAAGACATATTTTCAGTTATTTCACACTTTTTGTTAAGTATATAATTCCACATGTGTTAATTCATAGTTTTGATGCCTTCAGTGTGAATGTACAATTTTCATAGTCATGAAAATACAGAAAAATCTTTAAATGAGAAGGTGTGTCCAAACTTTTGGTCTGTACTGTACTTGTGTGTGTATATATATATATTTTTTTAATAAACTCCCTTAATAGGCTACCAGCGGCCAAAATAAACCTAGTAACTACGCCGCTTTTTCTTGCTATAATACTGCCTGGTACTCAGCTCTTTATAGTTTTTAATGTAATTGAAAGTGACTGTGTGAGACCAACTGTGTAGATAAAACTGCAAAGGGAATGAGTATAGCAGGAACGGGTAATGTCTTTGTTATCTGCACTGATTCAGACTCTAGAAAAAGCTATTTCCTCAATACACTGGCAGATAATTTGCATTTAGGATAATCTACCAGTAAAACTTCCAAAAGTGCGAATTTCTCTTAAAAAAAAAAAAAAAAAAAAGTTATATATCACGTTACTGTGCCTGGGGTCAACCAGGATTTATGCTCATTCTAAAATGTACGTCTCTTATCAATGGGCTGTGTCTGGTATTGCAAGTGAATTGGGCTGAACAGGGACACAAGTGCCACTCAGACTATTACTATTTTATAAGAGGGCACCCAGGGCATTGTGATATTATAAGGAAGCACTTGGGGTATTGTTACTTTTTTAAGGGTGTACTCACAGCAAAATTAGTTTACAAGTGGACATTTGGGACATAAGTACTTTATAAGGGGACACAAGGCTCATTACTATTTTTTAAAGGGCTTTCTACGTTTTTGAAAATTGCTAAAATATGAACATTTTGCATCTGTCTCCTGATGTACATAACAGAGACTGTATCATAGGTTTCACTCTGCTCAGATTTTTGCAGTAGTAGTGTGCCATAGATTTCACTGGTTTTGGCAAATGATGAAGGAATTTCATACCTTATATCCTAGTGGCCTCATTTAATAACCCTAATAATTGAAATTATCCAAGTATACAATTCTTCCGAGAAAAATGTTCGTCTTTCTTTGTTATTCCATCTTCAGCCCTCGTAAAACAAGCATCAGAGTGGTTCTGGGACAGCAATTCTTCAATAAGACGTCGGACGTCACCCAGATGTTTGAAATCGACAGATATATTTTTTATCCTGAATATTCAGTGTTTAAGCGCAATGAACATGACATTGGTGAGTGACAATACCTTACATATCACAAGGGTATTACTTGTTGTCGAGGCAGTGATGTAGTTACAGTATAGAGGTTGTAGAAGTATCAGTCACACTTCCGCACTGGTGCCTGAGGGTGCCCACCACCCAAGGACCCCTCTACCCCATAAGAAGACACCAGTGCTGAAAATGGCCCATGGTAGGTGGGGCCATGGTACAGATTTTGCATTGTAGGGAGCTTTACGTTCCACCCATGTTTCTAGATAACCTCAATTGGAAACATGAGAACATTGAGAAAGAGGTAAATGGCCAGATGGCTGACCAACACCGATGATCATAGATGATCATAGAAACTGCTGCTTCCTCCTCAAAGAAATGACCATCAGAAGCTTCACTTCATGACACATTTTTATGTGTCCATCCTTGTAAATGGTGTGTCCTTGGCACACACTTAAGGCCGGAGATACTCTTTGATTGTATGTATTTTCTGATTTGTTTCTGCCAGGGTTAATGGCTCATACTATGTTTCTCTGGCTTCCATTTTTTTTCCAGTGTTAATAAAATTGAAAAAAAAAGATGGACAGTGTGCAAAGAAGACGCCATTTATCCAGACGATCTGTCTACCGGAAGACGGTATCACATTTGAGGAAGGGTATATGTGTGATATATCTGGATGGGGTCGTATGAATGAAGGTAAAGTACATTACTCTGAATTTTGTCAACAATAATGAGGTCCTGCTTTATCATCCTCAGACTGCATAGAACTGAGCTCCCTCAACTTTTTGTACCTTGTGCTCCAAATTCCACTTCCATTAATAGTCCAGAACCTCACTGAACTCAAAAATAGAGGACGGACATATTAAATGTGTAAAGACAAGAAATATTATATTAGCAAAGATTTGTATAGGTACAAATCTTCTATCCTCCCCAAAATGGCACAAAAAATATATAGACCCCAATTTATCATTGCCTTTGCGCCTGTTTTTTGTCTAGTTTTGTGTGTTTTACATGTTTTTTGTTTACACCCAATTAATTATTCCATTTATACCTTTTTTGAAGTCTGTTTTATGTGCTCGCCTGTTTTTTTGTTTTCCGCTTTTCCGCTATTTAACTATTCCAGATGTTTTCGTCTAATTCATCAATTGCGACTTTTTAAATATTTGGCACAACTTCCCTCCAGTTCCCCCTCTGTTGTATTTCAGAGTAGGTCAGCATTTTTACACATTTTTTGAGACTTTTCATACCAAAAGTCACAAAAGCAGCTCAAGAGAGGTAGAAACTCCATTTTTGCCTTTCTGCCAAATTCATGAAGCGTGTACATAATTTTGATGAATTTTGTGGCAAAGCCAGCAACTTATACCATAAGAAAAAAAGGAAAGTGATTTTAAACCCCCCATACATGATGAAGTAGGGCCATAGTGCCATTTATCTAAACTAATAGTAGCTGCTATGAATACAGTGGACTCATACTTAGTGGTCCACTGTGTTCATTCCCATTGTGAACCCTCTGTATTGTTTCTTCTATGAGCCAAAAACTTTTTTTGTGTTGTTTGGACTAAGAAGAGTGGATATGTCTCCATATTATGCTGCTGGTACATATGGAGGAATAGTATTGAAACAAATTCTCTTTTAGGTCATCATGTTGGGCGGTTGGTAGTTGTATGAGATATTGTCGCTGTGGTCAAAGTCGTGTATGGACTCAGGGCTCATATGTTAAGCTACATCGCTAGGGGCCATGAGCCATACTGTAATGCTTAAAAGTTTTTGAAGCCTTCAGAATTTACCATATTTCTACATGAATTTGACCTAAATGTACATTAAGTTCATACAAGTCCTAAAAGTAGATAAAGAGAACTGAATCAAACAAATGAGTCAAAAATATTAGACTTTGTCATTTTTTAAATGAGGAAAATTATCCGATATTACATGTTCTGTGAGTGGCAAAAAATATGTGAACCTTTAGAATTAACAGAAAATTTGAAGGTTAAATTAGAGTTTGGTGTTTTCCACCAACAGGATGACAATCAGGCGTGAGTGGGCGACCTGTTTTATTTAAGGAACAGAGATGTATCAACGTCTGTGGAATGATACAGTATTCCAGTATATAGGAATATTACTGATCTTCTTCTACGACAATCAAGATGGCACCGCTTGGGATCTACAGTAGTTACCCGGCTGCCATCGCAACCCATCTGCTCCCGGACATCTTATCTCTGGAGAAGATGAAGCAATAAGAGCTGTCATGATCGTGAAAAGCAGAGCCAGTCTTGTCTACATGGTATTGTATCATAGTCTCATTAGGTCAAAGAAACTGTGCTGCAATACCAGACTCAACACATGGACAGGTGTGGCGCTGTTTTTGGAAAGACGCATCCAGTTATTTTTTTTTATTCTGGACAACCATTTTAAAGAGTATTTCCCCCAAAAATATAAAAAATATAAATTATTTGTCTTCAAGTTTCCTTTTCTACAGTTTGTGAAATTTGTAAATATGTGCTTTAATGATTATAGATGCTTTACAAGTGAACAAGATTCAGGTACAGAATGTGTCATTTTATTTCCAGAGTAAATTGCAGTCATCCAGATTTGTGCTGCTCCTAAATGTCAGCGTGCCACTGCAGGCATTTTCTAAGTGCTGCATTTTTGATAATAAAGGGGCAGAAAAGGATTCCCACTGGACTTCTTGACCGGTGAAAGGATTCCTCATTAGACATGCTCGGCTTCTGAAGGATGAGAGTCGCCTCTTTCATTGCGCAGCGTGAATGATACACATATTTACTTTCATGGATACAAGACTTTACTGATGGAATGAAAACAGCTCCCTGCTGTAAGTGTACGGAGGGCCGATTGGTAAAATAACCAGAGGACCTTGATGCCTATTCTGTAATGTATTGTGATCTACCTGTTCAACCGCTGAAATTGTTGCTGGTTTTTACGATGTAGGGAAAGAAGAGTATCCGCATAATAGTGCATTATATAGTGCCGCCATGTAATGCTTGTATAGAGAATACATAGTGCCATAAAGTGAACAGATAATAGTTCCACAAACTCAGCACAGTGTCATATAGTGTCCAAATAACAGTGCCATAGACAGCTGACATAGTAGCTCCATAATATATCTGATTGAAACTTTCTTAACCCTCCCTAAGTCTCATTTACAGAATTGCATTGTCAATTTTAGATGCAACGGATTATGCCAGTGTTCTACAAGAAGCCATAGTGCCCATCGTGTCTGATAATAAATGCAGCAGTCCTGAAGTCTACGGCTCTGAAATCAGCGATAACATGTTTTGTGCCGGATATTTTGATTGTGACGTAGATGCCTGCCAGGTGAGGTCCCCAACTTTTTAGGTAAAAGGGACAACTTGGTCTACGTATGATTCTCATCTGCAGTCCTCTCATTATGATCATTGGCCAAAGATTGATGGTTCATCCTTATTCCTATTATATACAGTACAGACCAAAAGTTTGGACACACCTTCTCATTTAACGATTTTTCTGTATTTTCTTGGCTATGAAAATTGTACATTCACACTGAAGGCATCAAAACTATGAAATAACACATGTGGAATTATATACTTAACAAAAAAGTGTGAAACAACTGAAAATATGTCTTATATTCTAGGTTCTTCAAAGTAGCCACCTTTTGCTTTGATGACTGCTTTGCACACTCTTGGGATTCTCTTGATGAGCTTCAAGAGGTAGTCACCGGAAATGGTCTTCCAACAATCTTGAAGGAGTTCCCAGAGATGCTTAGCACTTGTTGGCCCTTTTGCCTTCACTCTGCGGTCCAGCTCACCCCAAACCATCTCGATTGGGTTCAGGTCTGGTGACTGTGGAGGCCAGGTCATCTGGCGTAGCACCCCATCACTCTCCTTGGTCAAATAGCCCTTACACAGCCTGGAGGTGTGTTTGGGGTCATTGTTCTGTTGAAAAATAAATGATGGTCCAACTAAACGCAAACCGGATGGAATAGCATGCCGCTGCAAGATGCTCTGGTAGCCATGCTGGTTCAGTATGCCTTCAATTTTGAATAAATCCCCAACAGTGTCACCAGCAAAGCACCCCCACACCATCACACCTCCTCCTCCAAGCTTCACGGTGGGAACCAGGCATGTAGAGTCCATCCGTTCACCTTTTCTGCGTCGCACAAAGACACGGTGGTTGGAACCAAAGATCTCAAATTTGGACTCATCAGACCAAAGCACAGATTTCCACTGGTCTAATGTCCATTCCTTGTGTTCTTTAGCCCAAACAAGTCTCTTCTGCTTGTTGCCTGTCCTTAGCAGTGGTTTCCTATCAGCTATTTTACCATGAAGACCTGCTGCACAAAGTCTCCTCATAACAGTTGTTGAAGAGATGTGTCTGCTGCTAGAACTCTGTGTGGCATTGTCCTGGTCTCTAATCTGAGCTGCTGTTAACCTGCTATTTCTGAGGCTGGTGACTCGGATAAACTTATCCTCAGAAGCAGAGGTGACTCTTGGTCTTCCTTTCCTGGGGCGGTCCTCATGTGAGCTAGTTTCTTTGTAGCGCTTGATGGTTTTTGCAACTACACTTGGGGACACTTTCAAAGTTTTCCCAATTTTTGGGACTGACTGACCTTCATTTCTTAAAGTAATGATGGGCACTCGTTTTTCTTTACTTAGCTGCTTTTTTCTTGCCATAATACAAATTCTAACCGTCTATTCAGTAGGACTATCAGCTGTGTATCCACCAGACTTCTGCACAACACAACTAATGGTCCCAACTCCATTGATAAGGCAAGAAATCCCACTTATTAAACCTGACAGGGCACACCTGTGAAGTGAAAACCATTTCCGGTGACTACCTCTTGAAGCTCATCAAGAGAATGCCAAGAGTGTGCAAAGCAGTCATCAAAGCAAAAGGTGGCTACTTTGAATAACCTAGAATATAAGACATATTTTCAGTTGTTTCGCACTTTTTGGTTAAGTATATAATTCCACATGTGTTACTTCATAGATTTGATGCCTTCAGTGTGAATGTACAATTTTCATAGTCATGAAAATACAGAAAAATCTTTAAATGAGAAGGTGTGTCCAAACTTTTGGTCTGCACTGTATATATATAAATGTATATACATACTGTATATATATACTGTATATATATATATATATATATATATATATATATATATATATATATATATCACAGAGCAGGTGCATTTATACGGAGACTTGATTACACACAGGTGGATTCTATTTATCATTACCAGTCATTTAGGAGAACATTGGATCATTCAGAGATCCTCACTGAACTTCTGGAGTGAGTTTGCTGCACTGAAAGTAAAGGGGCCGAATAATATTGCACGCCCCACTTTTCAATTTTTAATTTTTTTAAAAAGTTTAAAATGTCCAATTAATTTCGTTCCACTTCACGATGGTGTCCCACTTGATGTTGATTCTTCCCCCCAAAAAATTGAATTGTATATCTTTATGTTTGAATCCAGAAATGTGGCAAAAGGTAGAAAAGCTCAAGGGGGCCAAATACTTTCACAATGCACTGTATATATAATATATATATATATATATATATATATATAATTATATAAGTCTTTGCCCCCTTCCTGATTTCTTATTCTTTTGCATGTTGTCACACTTAAATGTTTCAGATAACAAAACAAATTAATATATTAGACAAAGATAACACAAGTAAACACAAAACGCAGTTTTTAAATCAAGGTCTTTATTATTAAGGGAAAAATAAATTCAAACCTACAGGGCCATGTGTGAAAAAGTCATTGCCATCCCCCACTTACAACATAAATTAACTGTGGTTTATCAAATCTTTGGGAAGCTGAGTTCAATTTCCCTAGCCACACACAGGTCTTGTTACTGCCACACCTGTTCTCAATCAACAAATCACTTAAATAGGACCTGCATGACAAAGTGAAGTAGACCAAGAGATCCTCAAAAGGTAGGCATCATGCTGCAATTCAAAGAAATTCAGGAACAAATGAGAAACAAAGTAATTGACATCTATTAGTCTGGAAAAAAGCCAGTTATAAAGCCATTTCTAAAGCTTTGGGACTCCAGCAAACCACAGTGAGAGCCATGATCCACAAATGGTGAAAACATGGAACATGGGTGAACCTTCCCAGGTCTGGACGACTGACCAAAATGACCCCAAGAGCGCAGCAACGACTTATCCAAGAGGTCACAAAAGACCCCACAACAACATCCAAAGAACTGTTGGCCTCACTTGCCTCAGTTAAGGTCAGTGTTCATGACTCCACCATAAGAAAGAGACTGGGCAAAAATGGCATGCATGGCGACTGGGCAAAAATGGCATGCATGGCAGAGTTCCAAGGCAAAAATCACTGCTGAGCAAAAAGAACATAAAGGCTCTTCTCAGTTTTGCCAGAAAACATCTTGATGATCGCCAAGAGTTTTGGGAGAATACTGAAGAGACAAAAGTTCAACTTCTTGGAAGGTGAATGTCCCAGTACATCTGGCGTAGAAGTAACACAGCATTTCAGAAAATGAACATCATACCAACAGTAAAATATGGTGGTTGTAGCGTGATGGTCTGAGGCTGTTTTGCTGCTTCAGAACCTGGAAGACTTGCTGTGGTAAATGGAGCCATTAATTCTGCTGTCTACCAAAAAATCCTGAAGGAGAATGTCCAGCCATCTGTTCGTGACTTCAAGATGAAGCGCACTTGGGTTATGCAGCAGGACAATGATCCAAAACACACCAGCAAGTCTGATCATACCACATCTCCTGGGCTGAGGAGAAAGCAAGAGAGGGTATACAGACATTTCAGCAGGGGATCGCAAATGCTGCTTTCTGTGAGGTAAAATATATTTAAAAGCAGACAGTGAAATGTTTTACCTCACAGAAAGAATCAGCTGTGACCCCCTGCTGTAATGTCTGTATACACTTTTGTATTCCCCCCTGCCCAGGAGCTGTGGTATGATCAGACCATGTTCCTGCATGGTCAGACACAGCCATTACACAGTACACAGCAGGGGCACATTTATAAGATTATCTCAGCACAGGAACATTTTATTTAACACATCCAATTGTGGAACTTATTATTATTCCAAGATCTATTGATTAAAATGTACTTTCCTTTGTGGAAAAACCCCTTTAAGGAGTTAGCAGCGGGCAGAGCTCGGCTCCACATGCTGCTGTTAGAGGCAGATGATGTGTAAAATTGTGTAAAATAGCCATTATCTGATGGAAATGGGGGAGGCTCAACCTCTGAACCCGCTCCATACACCTGTTACGACATGCACCATAGATGGAGGATTTTGTGATGGGATGAAATAGCAAATTCTGTTCCCATCAAATTAATTGAATTTGAAAGCAAACCTGCTGAATAGGTATTTTGACAGATGCGCATTGGTTTTTTTTTCTTACCTCAACCACCCCCAGTGATCATCTGTAATATGTAAGGAAACCTGGCAGTGGTAGATTTCCCTGCAGCGCCATCATGTGGGGAATTAATGAGGTTGACCACTTGAAAATAAATAGTTAAATATCTTTAGATGTGTACAATACAATCTACAATATACTAGAAACGGGCCTAATTTCCAAATATCAGGGTTGGAGTTGGCATGTGACTGGAGCTGTGTGTGACGGGGCTGGCTGACTGCCTCATTTCAATAGCTATGCCCATCCCCTTCTCTGCCTATGCTTCAGTCATGGCAGAAAAGGCGGCTGGTTTAGTTTTTGAAAAGAACCAGTCTGGAAACTCACCTCACATACTGCAATGATGATGTGCCGATGCAACCGTGCATGTTGATGGGTGGTCATGACAGCTAGGGGGCTAATAAAGGACCCCATGTCTTCCATTTTAGCTGATTCTATTAAGCCATGCCACAAAAGAATAATATAATGCAATCCAAAAGTAAAATGGATGCAATAACACTGTACATGCACTTTCGACATACAAAAAATCAGCCCTGACTCAGCTCCATCAGAAGAATAAAAAAGATTGAGTCTCAGATTATGGCCACACAAACCAAACTTTTTTAATACAATAAAAAAAGTTTTTTAAAGGTAGTAAAGTTTATTTACCCAAAATTTTTCGATTGCACTTCAGATTATTTTTTTCTGTTTTCCAAAATATTATATGGTAAATGGTGTAATTAAAAACCCCGCAAATCATCCCACTAAAGAAAAACCCTGATATGGCTATGTCTTCAGAAAAAAATAAAAAAAATATGGCAGGGATGAAAAAACAAAAACTGGTCATGGCGGGAAGTGGCAATTCACATCAATGGTTTGTAATGCAGGACAGAACAGCTTCACCTTTTTCATGGTCTTCATCTCTTGCCCAGAACAGAGAGCGATTACAGAGGACCCCTCTCCATTAATGCAGAATTTTCCATCATATTATATGAGTGGGGTTTCTAAATTTTTATAATATATTTATATGGTTTTAGGAAGTCAAGTTATATAATTTTATGACTTTCTATTTTTTATTTCAGGGTGACTCAGGAGGGCCACTGGCTTGTCAGCGGGATAAGATCTCTTACCTGTATGGAATTGTCAGCTGGGGTGATGGATGCGGAAGGCTCAATAAGCCCGGAGTGTATACAAAAGTGTCTAACTATGTTCAGTGGATCAATAACAAAATCATGCCCAAAAAAACTGATAAGAAACGATAATTGTGCTTTTCCTGAGGTTCAAAATAAAGATACAAAACTTAAAGTTTTTTAAAAAATATATAATATTGCAATGAATGAGAGAAGCGATGATTTCAAGCTCCCAGTGCAAGGGACCCCCCCAACTAACGTGCATCAATGTTTTGGTCTGTGAGGATGTGGACTATCCCGTCCCTTCCCTGAAGACAACCACCGTATGCATATGTGTAATGTAAACAGTGTTATGCGTTTTATGCATTTAATGAGTATGTGTATAATTCATATATAATATGTTGTGGTAATGTATAGAATAGCGGGGCAAATGCGGAAACCCCATGATAGTGTATAAAGATAATTGTTTCCTAGATAAAAGTGAACCTGAATTATTAATAATAGATTGCAGAGATAGGAAATAGATAAGGAATAGTTAATGTTAGGGACAAGCCCACAGATGGGAGGGGAATAGTGTTAATAAAAGGAGAGGTACTTCCTGGATATGTGTGGTTAGAAGTAGTGGAAGGTTTAAGCAAGTTGTTTGTGGAGTTTAAGTGCAGTGGGCTGCTAGGGCCAATCTGAGCCTATCACTCTGGGCAGTGGATTACCATACAACTACTCCATCCGGATCCATTTGTCGAGCCCAGGACCTCGACATTGACGCCAGGGCCATCAGGCACATCACACCTGCAGGCTTGCAGTGAAAGATGGACACGGATCCTCAAAGGTGGAGGATGATGGAATCCAGGTGCACTGCCATCGGTGAAGAGGATTCCCTAGAGATAGTGAAGACAGCACGAGAAGGGACGCTTTATCGTGAATGAGTGCTAGGGCTAAAGTTAAGTCCGATACCTGAGGGAAAGACTGTAACCTGTTGTGCTCTATCCCACATGCTCCACTGTAATGACTGTGAATGGTTTAATAAAAGTTTGACTGTAGAAAAATACCTGGTGTCCCCTGGTTTGTGTGCGGCGGTTCCGGAGGATGGAAACCTGGAGTCAGCGGAGGCCTGTGGCCCACAAGTAAGTGTGATGCACCCCATACCTAACAGCACATTGGGGATGGGACACGATTTTCCTGTAGGGTGCCAGAACGTGCAGAAGTTACCGCAGCTCGCACACGACTGCCTTGCTTGGGCACCTTACAGGTCTAAGGAAGATAAGACTTTGGGAAGAGTCCTGTCTGAATGGATCAGATGTTGAGCATGCAAACCTCTGCTTATTTTTTTTTTTTGTGGAATTGCCAGAGATACTGTGCTCTACCAGAAATCTCATACATTAATTTTTAGGTATGATTGCTGGGACCCATATGATCGCTAGAATAGAGATCCAAAGTCTGCTGCTCACCCTTACTCTGGTCTTGCTGCACTTAGCTGTCTTTGTCAGTCTGAGACCCATGTACAACCCCTGGCAAAAATTATGGAATCACCGGGCTCGGAGGATGTTCATTCGGTTGTTTAATGTTGTTGAAAAAAAGCAGATCACAGACATGGCACAAAACTAAAGTCATTTCAAATGGCAACTTTAGGGCTTTAAGAAACACTAAAAGAAATCAAGATAAAAAATGGGGTTCTCAGTAAGGGTAATTTTTTTCAGACCAAGCAGAGGGAAAAAATTATGGAATCACTCAATTCTGAGGAAAAAATTATGGAGTCATGAAAAAGAAACACACAAAAGAACACTCCAATACATCACTAGTATTTTGTTACACCACCTCCGTCTTTAATAACAGCTTGCAGTCTCTGAGGCATTGAATTAATGAGTGACAAACAGTACTCTTCATTAATCTGGCTCCAACTTTCTCTGATTGCTGTTGCCAGATCAGCTTTGCAGGTTGGAGCCTTGTCATGGACCATTTTCTTTAACTTCCACCAGAGATTTTTAATTGGATTGAGATCCGGACTATTTGCAGGCCATGACATTGACCTTATGTGTGTTCTTTTCATGCAGTCATCTTTATACATGTCATTGGAACAGCACCAAACAAAAGTTCCAGCATCATCACCTTGCCCAATGCGGATTCGCAATTCATCACTAAATATGACTTTCATCCAGTCATCCACAGTCCACGATTGCTTTTCCTTAGCCCATTCTAACCTTGTTTTTTTCTGTTTAGGTGTTAATGATGGCTTTTGTTTAGCTCTTCTGTATGTAAATCCCATTTCCTTTAGGCAGTTTCTTACAGTTTGGTCACAGACATTGACTCCAGTTTCCTCCCATTCATTCCTCATTTGTTTTGTTGTGCATTTCCTGTTTTGGAGACATATTGCTTTAAGTTTCCGGTCTTGACGCTTTGATGTCTTCCTTGGTCTACAAGTATGTTTGCCTTTAACAACCTTCCCATGTTGTTTGTATTTGGTCCAGATTTTAGACACAGCTGACTGTGAACAACCAACATCTTTTGCAACATTGCGTGATGATTTACCTTCTTTTAAGAGTTTGATAATCCTCTCCTTTGTTTCAATTGACATCTCTCGTGTTGGAGCTATGATTCATGTCAGTCCACTTGGTGCAACAGCTCTCCAAGGTGTTATCACTCCCTTTTAGATGCTGACTAACGAACAGATCTAATTTGATGCAGGTGTTAGTTTTGGAAATGAAAATTTACAGGGTGATTCCATAATTTTTTCCTCAGAATTCAGTGATTCCATAATTTTTTCCCTCTGCTTGGTCTGAAAAAAAATTACCCTTACTGAGTATCACATTTTTTATCTTGATTTCTTTTAGTGTTTCTTAAAGCCATAAAGTTGCCATTTGAAATGACTTTAGTTTTGTGCCATGTCTGTGATCTGCTTTTTTTCAACAACATTAAACAACTAAATGAACATCCTCCGAGCCCGGTGATTCCATAATTTTTGCCAGGGGTTGTAGTATCATACAAGTCTTCCACACAGTAGAAGGACCATAAACTAGGGACGCCCATTGTAGTGACTGGTGGGTGACCCAGCCGTAGGACCTCTAGTTGTCATATATATCACTTATCTTGTGGATATACAGTATGTTCACACCTGAGGGTTTCGCTATGAACTTTCTGTCTGGACTTGCGAGCGAAAAGTCCACAGCTTATTACAGTAGAAGCAAAGTGGATGAGATGTTTCAAAATTTCAGCCACTCTCTGTGGAAAAAATAAGCACCAGAAATTGATTTGCAGTGTGGATGTGACATCTGCAGCATGTTATTTACAGCTTTTTTGACAGTTTTTTTCTTTGTGAAATATATTAAATAATTTAAAAAATCAAATAAATTAGATTTCTAAAATGTCATTCACATGGCAAATTTTAAATGAAAGGGGGCGATACCAGTGTGAAACATATAGAACAGACTGTCAGTCATTACATGGTCCCGTCCAGGGTGATGTATTTCAAAAGTTGACGTTTATACCGCCATCATACAACGTTTCGACCTGTGATAGGTCTTTATCAAGTATACACAGTAACATACAAGGCAGGTTTATATAATAGTGTGGCTGACACACATGCACCAATCACCACAGAAGCAAAACTCACTCATTTACAATACAATAGTTACAAAAAACATTAATGCAGGGCATGTAACCCATCACAGCAATACACATTAGCAATACATTGTAAGATAGAAAATGGAAAATAATCCCCATATACAATATTATACCAATTGCTTACAAAACAACATTAAGGCTATGTGCGCACGATCAGTATTTTGTGCAGAAATTTCTGCAGCGTTTCTGCGTCTTTTGGCAGCAAAAATGCTGAGGAAATTCCACGCGTTTTTGGTGTGTTTTGATGCGCTTTTTGTGTGTTCATGCCTGCGTTTTTACCATGCGTTTTTGCGAATGCATTCCTTGGAACTTTGAACGAGCGTCCATCTTAGTGAGTACTGTCAGCCTTCCTTCTTTTTTTGTGGATGTCAGTTATTACATGTCTCACACTGATATATAATAATCTCTGGAGGCAGATTCTCAGGGAGATCTATCTCCCGCCCATAGATCTTAACAGCTCATTTACATATTAAGAAAAATGTGAATCTCTCTGGCATAAGAAATCGGATCACAAATATCAAGGTATCATTTTACTCAGCTTCCTATGACCTTCAAACCCATGTAGACGGCTTTGGAATGTTGATCCTACTAAGTATTTTCTGGTGCTATTTTTGAGGAAAAACTGCAGTAAAAATGTACACGCTGAGCATTTTTTACAAAATAAAAGGGAGAAAAATTTGTCGCGTGAATGAGATTTTAGAAATTCTATTAATTTTGCTATTACTGTAAAATGCTGCATTTTTTTCCGCATGAAAGAAACATGCTGAAAAACTCATAAAAAAAAATGCTATGTGGGGGAAAAGCTGTTTTGTAGATTTTTTTTATAGGTTTTTTTCATCAGCAGATGAAAATGTAAAGTGGAATATTTGTGTGACCCTACCTTCTTTCAGGTTTTAAATTCCAGTGGACTGATCACAAAATAGGATTGAGAGCACGAGCAAGTAATAGTTTATTACTTGATACTAGAAAGTTTTGTACAAAAATCGAATATTTTTTATTGTTGATAATATATTAACCCCTTTATCACCTAGGAGGTACCTAGATGGTATCCCTGCACTCCATGCGTGCTCTGGCGCTGAGCCCGCATGTAACCAGGCACGTGACAGCTGATCTGTACGGCTGTCATGTGCCCCTAACAGCTGTGGGTGGAATCGTTAACTAGTTAAATGCCGCTGTCAGTCTCTGACAGTGGCATTTAACATGGCTGCGGCGGAAGGACGTCATAAGTCCCGCCCATCGGCGCCCGTGTCACATGACCGTGGGTCCGTCGATAGGGTGGCATGACAACCCGGGGTCTGCAGGAGACCCCTGCGGTTGTCAAGTCATTGCCGGGAGGCTATGAGCGCCGCCCAGCTGTCGGCGCACATAACAAGTGAGCATTTCTGTTACACACAGGTGATCTGATGATCGCAGCTTCTAGTCTCCCACGGAGACTATTGAAGTATGTGAAAAGTAGAAAAAATGTTTTTAAAAATATTATTTTTTTTAAAAACATAAAGGTTTTGCCCCATTCAAAATAAAACAATAAAAAATAATAAAAATATACAAATATTTGGTATCTCCGCGTTCAGAATCGCCCGATCTATCAATATATAACAAGGATTAATCGGATTTGTAAACAGCGTAATGAGAAAAAAAATCAAAACCGCAGAATTAAGTTTTTTGGTTGCCACAGCATTGCAATAAAATGCAATAACAGGCGATCAAAAAATAGTATCTACACCAAAATGGTATCAATAAAAATATCAGCTCGGAGCGCAAAAAAATAAGCCCTCATCAGACCCCAGATCCTGAAAAATGGAGGTGAAAATGGTGCCATTTTTTTTTGCAAACTTTGGCTTCTTTTGTTCACCACTTAAAAAAAAAATAACCTATACATGTTTGGAATCTACGAACTCATAATGACCTGGAAAATCATAATGGCAGGTCAGTTTTAGCATTTAGTGAACATGGTAACAAAAGAACAATTGTAGAATTGCACTTTTTTTGCAATTTCACTGCACTTTCGATTTTTTTCCCATTTTCCCGTACACGATATGGTAAAATCAATGGTGTCATTCAAAAGTACAACTCATTCCGCAAAAAACAAGCCCTCACACGGCCATATTGATGGAAAAATAAAAAAATTATGGCTCTGGGAAGAAGGGGAGCAAAATACAAAAAAACAAAAACGGAAAATCCCAAGGTCGTTAAGGGTTTAAAGGGGCTGTCTAATCTCCGATCTTCTGGAGCCCACTGCTCCACTGCCTCCCTGCTTCCTGGTTTCCGCAGGTGGTGTGCTGTTGATGATTGACAGTTCAGATTAATGGCATGGCTGTGCCTGATGGCTGTTCTGGACTAAGCGCTCTACCATGCTGCAACCAGACGCAGCCGTACGTCTCCAGCATCAGAGAAGAGCAGGGGCACTGAACGTGGCCGCATCCAGCTTTGGAACGGGTGCCCGCAAGCGGTGTGCACCTTACCGGCTACTCTCTGACCGGTAACCTAGACAATGAATTGAACAATATAAAATTATTTCTCGAGAACAGAGAGAAAAATTTAATAAGTTAAATTGAAAAATTGCTTGTTTTCAATTTTAACCATTTAAGAACTTGAGACAGTGCCTTTAACTCTTTTATCCACTTCATCATTTGTCATCACGAGGGTTCATTTACATGTCCGATTTTTCTACATACGAGAAAAACAAACTGATTGATCTGATCAGAGTGTGATCATAGTGTCATCCCTTTTTCGCATACATGGAGAAATAAAAAACAGTTTCTCCACCTCCTCCATTCTGACAGTCCTCCGACGTCTTCCGAGTGTGGTCAGATTTTTTTCATGTAACCATTGACTTGCATTGCCGATTTTCATCCGATACTTGGATCAAAGTAAAAAAATCACGGACTTACTTGTGAGTGGCCCCATAGACTATCACAGGTACGAGTGCAGTCCATGAAAACCACTCGTATGTGAAAATTCGACGTCTGAATGAGCCCTGATACGTAATGCAGCAGAGCACAACATAAAAAAATTGCAGCCCACCCATTGCCAGTTCATGCTGTCTTTAGGCATCTAAAAATACAAAAATATATTGAAACTGTAACCTAATGCAATAAAAAACTTTAGGTCACGGCCCCACTATCAGTATTCGGACAGTATTTTGTTCTCAGGAGTGGGAGCCAAAACCAGGAGTGGGTGATAAATGCAGAATTGGTGACTTGTTTCTATTATACCTTTTCTCTGATTGTTCCTCACCTGGTTTTGGCTCCCACTCCTGAGAAAAAATACTTACCACATACTGATAGTGGGGCCGTGGACTTATAGTGTTATCTGACCAGGCCACACACGACCATGCATGAGGGAACATATGAAGTCTGCTGTCTCCGGATTATTCCAATAAACTCACAAAATTTAGTAATCAGTTAATGGATTCAAGATACCAGTCTAACAGAAAAAAAACCCTAACTTAAAATAGTAAATATTTTAAGGGATATACATTAAAAAATAAAAATAAAAAATCTAAAAAGTATGTATTGTAACGGGTCTGGGAGGTGGAACCTCTGAGCAACTATACAAAGGGGAAGTCTTTGTAAGGAAGCGGGTGGCTCCCAGGGAAGGCGGGCAGGTAGTCACAGCAAGTGACAGGGACAGTCTCTGGGTAGAAGGGCAGGAGGTCACGGCAAGTGATGGGGACAGTCTCTTGACAGGCGGATGGTCACGGCAAGTGACAGCAGGGTAAGAGTCTCTAGACAGGCAGGTGGTCACGGCAAGTGACAGCAGGATAAGAATCTCTAGACAGGCAGGTGGTCACGGCAAGTGACAGCAGAGCCTCCAGGTAGGCTAGCAGGCAGGTAGCAGGTGAGCGCTCCCAGGTGAGCGGGCAAGAGTCTCTGGACAGGCAGGTGGTCACGGCAAGTGACAGCAGAGCCTCCAGGTAGGCTAGCAGGCAGGTAGCAGGTGAGCGCTCCCAGGTGAGCGGGCAAGAGTCTCTGGACAGGCAGGTGGTCACAGCAAGTGACGGCTGAGCCTCCAGGTAGGCTAGCAGGCAGGTAGCAGGTGAGCGCTCCCAGGTGAGCGGTCAAGAGTCTCTGGACAGGCAGGTGGTCACGACAAGTGACGGTAGAGCCTCCAGGTAGGCTAGCAGGCAGGTAGCAGGTGAACGCTCCCAGGTGAGCGGGCAAGAGTCTCTGGACAGGCAGGTGGCCACGGCAAGTGACGGCTGAACCTCCAGGTAGGCTAGCAGGCAGGTAGCAGGTGAGTGCTCCCAGGTGAGCGGGTAAGAGTCTCTGGACAGGCAGGTGGTCACGGCAAGTGACGGCTGAACCTCCAGGTAGGCTAGCAGGCAGGTAGCAGGTGAGCGCTCCCAGGTGAGCGGGCAGGCAGATCCATAGACAGACTGACAGGTGTTGGTAGGCAGACTGTCGGACCGTAGGAATGCAAGCAGATAGACAGGAATCAGGTAGGAATCAAGCAGAGATCTGGCAGGTAACTGGCAGGTATCTGGTAACGGGACCTGAGGGCTGAAGCAGAGTTGAAAGGCTTTGCAACAACATTGCTCGGGCACCTCCATTTTGGAGGAGGTGCCTTATACAGTATATGGTGAGGTCCTCCGGCCATTGGCCGGGGACTCCTTAGGACGGGAGGCCGGGAAGCAGCGCGCGCTGCCAGCAGAGCGGGAGGAAGCCGCCGGGCACGGAGCGGAGAGGTGAGGGAAACGGCGTCCCTGCCTAGCAGGAGGCAGGGACACCGACGCTACATGTATATATATCTATATTCACACATGGAGATGAAAAATAAATATAGGGAGTGATTGGATGTCTACTATGTAATCCCTGTAAGGCCCTCAATATCTGGCCTACCTGGCCACAGAGGTTGGCACCCTAAAAAGAAACGCAAGAAATGGGGCCCCCTCTTGTCATTGACTGCTCCTATTGTTCCCTGTTAATTCCTATAGATCATCTCTCAGACATGGGTGCTACATCGCACCATAACACAAGACACACAAAACAAAAAAAACCCCAAAAGTCAAAAAGAAGAATATCAATATTATGTATGGCCTAAAAAAAAAACCCAGGGAGGAGAAACGCGTTGAGGTCATAACCTTGGACATCAACTAATTGAAGTACATCTAGCATCTTTTCACCTTATTTATGACTCTTGATTATTCTTGACTCAATCCCCTTTTTTATATATATCTTGGAAGAATTAAGCGCTAAGTCGTTTTAAAAAAATATTGTTGCTCCTCTGCATGGTGATGCATGTGCCGACTGCTGGTCAACGATTCATTAGGTCATACATGATCTTCTTTTTTTGTGAGATGTATCTGTTGCCATACGAACATCCTCTGTGATATCACTGCATTAGTGCTTCTATCTACCCATGATCGTTTAAGGGACTATGGTGGCATACTGTATATATCATATTTTTGTTTCTGATTTTATGGTTTGTGTGTCTTGTATTATTGTGTGATATGGCATGTTTGAGAGACAATCGATAGGGCTTAATAGGTGACAATAGGGGCAGTCAACGACGAGCGCGGGGCCCCATTTCTTGCATTGCTTTTTAAGGTGCTAACCTCAGCGGCTGGGTCAGTTTATATAGTAAAAACTGGCTGACAGATTCCTTTCAACTGCCATAAAGCAAAATTAAAATTCCTGCTCAAAGGAGAGTACTTATTAATGCCCCTTTGGCAATGTGGTTACTCCCTCTACCAGCTAATAATCATAGTTTCTATTATTTACCATTAGTCAGAGTTCAGACAAATGTTCCATTTTGGACTTTCACAAATGTTAATTCCATACAGACAGCCGGTCTGTGATAGCAGCATCTCATGCATACTTCAATATATACAGGATTTATAGTAATATCAGATTTCTTGGGGAAACTTGTAATTTCCTTCTTGAGTTACCCTTCTTTATATAACTTTTTTTTAATGTGTGGAAAGATATCTCATTTCAGAAGACAAGCACATTTTGTAAAGCTCACTCGATGTATAAGATCCAACCTTCCCCAAACATCAGCCAGTGTCAGCTTACAGGCTGGGGTTAAATGCCCTGTGTTCAGCTTGCTGCATGCATCAGTGCAACCCTGTAGGTGATCTATCTGTCAAGACATCAGAGAGTAACATAATTCTCAAAATGACAGATAGGTGCAATGCAGATATGTAGGACTCGATGTGTGAATCGGTCACATTTCAATGTGTATAGATCCTCGTAGGCATCCAAACAAATGTGTAGTTGTGAAAGGGGTTGTCACCTCCCTTGAAATGTCACAGACTCATTTTAGTTATTTTTCGGTGTAAAACAAAAATATTTATTTTTCTCACAATCGGAATTCCTAGCTGTTTTGGTCACTTTAAGGCTACGTTCCCACAATAACCTTTCGGTGAGTTTTTGATGTTGCAGATTTTCTGCACCATTTCTGCACCCATTAGGTTACTTGCATCTTTTCGAAAATACGCAACTTACCAAAAACTCATCATGGGAACATAGCCTAAGTGGATCACAAGCATAATGGTTACAGTCTCTAAATGAAGTCAAATGCTTGATGGTTACCCTCACACTTGGTGGGCCCAGTCTTCTGATCAGCAGAATAATTGCAGAAAATGTTAGACAGTGCCTTGTTGACGCCAGGTGGACAGGTTGAGCACAAGGTGGCTGTTGGCTCTTGCTCTAATATTCAGGTGTTGCTATGTCTAAGTGAATCCACGTCCTACCACAAGCGTTATTTTGCAGAGTTGCCCTGGCTAGGGCAATTTTAATTTTCATAATTATTATTTGGCCACCTACAGTGCATGCTAGTAGAGTGGACGTTGTTCACACTTGCCAGAGAGTGATCCCTTTTTTACACATTTTAAATCCATAGTCCACACCAGTGGCAGACACTGACAGCTTGGGGCCCCTGTGCAAGAAATATGTATGGGCCCCCCTCCTTTTATGGCGACAAAGATACAGATATATATATATAGCCACGCACACATATATACCTCTTACATACCCTCTCTTGTTATGTACAGCTCTGCCCCTTACATATCGGATAATATAGCGCCCTGTTCTCTATTACATACTGTCCTCTCTTTTTAGATATATGCAATGACGGCTGATGGAGCATGGTTCATCTTCTTTTCTAATGGAGGAGCTGATGGACTGATCTTCTGGTCACCGACTCCTCCATCAGCAGTCATTTTATATCTAACAAGAGACAACTATGTAATAAAAGAGGGCGCTGTGAATAACAAAAATAACAAGAATACGCTATGTAAGGGACAGCACTGTACATAACCGCAGAGGAAGCTATATAATAAGAGTTGGCACCATATATAACTAGAGAGGGTGATACGTATTAAGGGAGGGTGTTATACATAATAAGTGAGTACACTATATACAGTACTAAGGAACTGTGTTATACATAATAAGGCTACATTCCTGTATCCGTGTGCAGTGTCGGTGTGCTGTCCGCTTTTACAGATGCATTGAGCATGCCCTATTCTGATCCTCAAAATCGGATCAGAACAAGACATTCTCTAACCCTCACGGATCTCATTCTCAAAGCCGTGATTTTCATGAATGTGTGAATGGACCTATTAAACTCTACGAGTCCGTGTGCTGTCCGATAAAAAAAAATCAGGCAGCACACGGACATTTCACACAAATGTGAGAATGTGGCTTAGGCTACTATCAGTATTTGGTCAGTATTTTTTCTCAGAAGTGGGAGCCAAAACCAGGTGAGGAACAATCATATCAAAGGTGTAATAGAAACAACTGCACCAACTCTGCATTTATCACCCACTCCTGAGAAAAAATACTGACCGAATGCTGACGAAATACTGATAGTGGGGTTGTGGCCTTAAGGGATTTTACAGATAATATTATAACTCCAAGTCACACAGTGCAAATACAGAATAATATTTACATCCAGGAACTTGACCCTGAAAATAACAAGGTCACATACAGTGGTGTGAAAAAGTGTTTGCCCCTTCCTGATTTCTTATTCTTTTGCATGTTTGTCACACTTAAATGTTTCAGATCACAAAACAAATTTTTATATTAGACAAAGATAACAGAAGTAGACACAAAATTCAGTTTTTAAATGAAGGTATTTATTATTAAGGGAAAAAGAAATCCAAACCTACAGGGTCCTGAGTGAAAAAGTGATTGCCCCCTCCCTTAAAACATAAATTAACTGTGGCTTATCACATCTTTGGGAACCTAAGTTCAATTTCCCTAGCCACACACAGGCCTGATTACTGCCACACCTGTTCTCAATCAAGAAATCACTTAAATAGGACCTGCCTGACAAAGTGAAGTAGACCAAAAGAACTCAAAAGCTAGACATCGTGCTATGAGCCAATGAAATTCAGGAACAAATGAGAAACAAAGTAACTGATATCTATCAGTCTAAAGCCATGGGCTTCTCGCCCGACCTTCCTGTCCCAATTCCTAGGGTACCGCAGCACACCACTATTGAACCCAGAGCAGTGTCAAAAGGTTGTTGGTTGGATAGCAGATAATGCTTCCAGTTTACTTAGCCACCACCACCACCCTGTCCTCCACACGGTCAAGTCTCAGTAAGCCGTGAGTCTGGACCTCATATTCCTCACCCTGATCCTCCTTCCTCCCACCATGCCGAGTGCCCGAAGACAACTGATCCCACACTTGGACACTCTGAAGAGCTGTTGACTTCTCCATTTATAGATTCGGGCCTCTCGCCCAGTCCACTTGAAGCGGGGCAAGAGGAGATCGCGAGTAGCGATGCCCAAATATTTGAGCAGCCACGGTCACACGAAGGCGACGGTGGGAAAGTGTCAGAAGAGGTGGACGATGATGAGACACAATTGCCAGAAAGTCAGGAGGAGGACCAGGGTGCGGAAGTGGCAGACGAGGTGGTGGATGATATAGTAACTGACCCAAACTGGCAAGAGGACATGCAGAGTGAGGACAGCAGCACACATGGGGAGGGAGGCAGAGCACCCCAACAGGCAGGAAGTAGCAGTGTGGTGGCCGCAGACAGAAGGCAGCCAACCGCTCCCCGTAACACCAACACGAAGGAAGTTGCCAGTACAACTGTTAGGTCTTCCCGAGTCTGGTTGTTTTTTAAAGACTCTGCCGATAACCCCAAAAAGGCCATTTGCACCACCTGCCAGGCCAGCATCAGCAGGGGTGGCAAAACGACCAGCCTGACCACCACCAGCATGATCAGGCACATGGCAGCAAAGTACCCAACTTAGAGGGCCAAACCCCAGGGTCCAGGAACAGTGTCTGCAGGTGGCACCATTGCTTCTTCCGCTGTTGTGCATGCAAGCCAATCCCCTGTCCATGGTGCATGCGAAGATCCCTCCTGCCCTGCACCTGTCATTGTGCACTCTCAAGTAGCAGCATCAGGAAGCACGTCCATGTCCTTGTCCCAGCGCAGCGTTAAATTATCCATACCCCAATCCTTGTAACGCAAGCGCAAATATGCAGCCAACGCTCCACAAGCCACACTACTAAATTCTCACATTTCACGACTGCTTGCGCTCGAAATGTTGCCTTTAAGGCTCGTGGAGACGGAAGCATTCCACAACCTGATGGCGGTGGCCGTCCCTCGGTATTCGGTCCCCAGCCGCCACTATTTCTCCCGGTGTGCCGTCCCCGCATTACACAAGCACGTGTCCCAAAACATTAGCCATGCCCTCAACAACGCAGTTACCGGGAAAGTCCACCTAACCACTGACACGTGGACAAGTGCTTGTGGGCAGGGACGGTATATCTCACTGACGGCACACTGGGTTAACATAGTGGAAGCCGGGACCCAGCCGGACCTTGGGACGGAATACGTCCTCCTGACGCCAAGGATTGCGGGCCCTAGGTCAATCAGGGTTGCCCCCACGGTCTACAGCTCCTGCACCTCATCCTCCTCAGCCTCCCCCTCCTCTTCAGCCTCCATCTCCGAAATGACCACATCAGTCACAAGCTGGAAGCACTGCAGCACTGCCTTAGCCAAGCGGCAACAGGCTGTGCTGAAGCTAATATATTTAGGTGATAAACCGCACAATGCTGAAGAGTTGTGGACAGCTCTGAAAGAACAGGCAGATCTGTGGCTCACACCACTGAACCTACAGCCAGACATGGTTGTGTGTGACAATGGCCTGAACCTGGTGGCAGCTCTGAGGCGAGGCGAGCTCAGACACGTACCATGCCTGGCCCATGTGCTTAACCTCGTGGTTCAGCGGTTTCTCAAATCCTACCCGGAGCTGCCGGATCTGCTTGTTAAAGTACGCCGCCCGTGTGCCCATTTTAGAAAGTCAGCTACAGCTTCCGCCGCCCTTGCAGTGTTTCAGCAGCGTTTACAGCTTCCGGCTCACAGACAGGTGTGTGATGTCCCCACGTGTTGGAACTCTACACTGCAGATGTTAGGAAGGATTTGTGGGCAGAAGAGGGCAGTTGTTGAGTACCAGCATCAACAAGGCCGTCGGTATTCAGTTCAGACTCCACACATAAGACCTCAGGAGTGGACATGGATGTCAGATATATGTACCATCCTCCAAAACTTTGAGAACTCCACCAAGATGGTGAGCGGCGATGACGCCATAATTAGCATCACCATCCCACTTCTCTGTCTTCTGAAACGCTCTCTGCTCACAATCGAAGATGATGCATTGCAGGCGGAGCACGATGAGATGGAGCAAGGAACCATACAGGCTGATTACACACAGCCAAGCCTCATCTCATCCAAATGTGGATTGGGTGACAATGAGGAAGAGGAGGAGGAAGGACAGGAGCTAGTTTCATGCGCTATAGACGGTACTACCTGCACAGTTGTCATACCGTCTGTTCAGCGTGGATGGCTAGAGGACAGAGAGGAGGAGGAGGAGAGCATGGTCAGTCATCCTCTTGGTGAGGACACGGAAGTCTTGCCTGTTAGCAGTCTGGCATGCATGACTGAGTTTATGTTATGCTGCCTTTCCCATGACCTTCACGTTCTCAAATTTTTGGGTGACAGTCATTACTGGTTGGGGACACTTCTAGACCCACACTACAAGGAGAACTTTATATCTCTTATTCCTGAGGCGGACAGGTCTACAAAAATGGGGCAGTACCAGAAGGCCCTTGTTGCGGAACTATTAAAAAAATTCCCATCTGAAAACGCTGGCGGCAGAGGGCACACTTCGTTGGACAACCAAGGAGTACAGGCAAGAGAGACACAACTTCAATCCAGCAGAGACAGGGGAACACTGTCAAAGTTCTGGGAGAGTTTTCTCAGCCCCTCCCATCGCACAGGCCCTGAGGCACGGGGTACTCTCACAAGGAGTGCAAAGTTTGGGAAGATGCTGAGGGAGTACCTTGCCGACCGTACCAACGTCCTCCGTGATTCCGCTGTGCCTTATAATTATTGGGTATCCAAGCTGGATACGTGGAATGAGCTGGCTCTGTATGTCTTGGAGGTCCTGGCCTGTCCTGCCGCCAGCGTTTTATCAGTTTTTAGTGCCGCTGGTGGAATTATAACTGATAAGCGCATCCGCCTGTCAACTGAAAATGCTGACAGGCTGACTCTTAGAAAAATGAACAAGGGCTGGATTGGGCCAGACTTCTCAACACCACCGAATGATAGAAGCGTAACATAAACTCAAATCCAGTGTCTTTTCTTGGGAGGTGTATTCCCATGCACATTTTCACACCCAGAAATGGGTATATGCTTCCTGATTTTGGCTATTTGCTCTTGTCCTCCTCCTTTTCCTCATCCTCCACCACCATATCACCAGGGTGACAGTGGTCCATGATGCAACACCCACATAAATTTTTTAAAGGGTGTTTATGATGCCCGTAAAAAATGTTTTTTATACAGTATGTTCATGTATACCCCAGGGGTAAATGTTTGTCAGCCCATACACTTAGTGCATGGGCATTACAAGTATAGGAGGCCCGCTCCTTTCTAATGGGAACATTTTTTTATGAGGCCCTCCTCCACGTCTCTTCCAAGGGGCATTGAAGCGCCTCCAAATTTTTGGCAGCCCTTGCATTCATTGCATAGGCCAACACTATAGGAGACTCTCTCCTTTCTAATTGGAATTTGTCGTTACTGTGGCCCTGCTCTATGTCTCTTTAAATTGTTAGTGGGGTTTTTCCTAAATTTGGTCAGCCATTGGACTCACTGCATACCCTATAACTGTATAGCAGACTCTCTCCTTTCTAATGGGAATTTGTCGTTACTGTGGCTCTGCTCTATGTGTCTTTAATTTCTTAGTGGGGTTTTTCCTAAATTTGGTCAGCCGTTGGACTCACTGCATACCCTATAACTGTATAGGACTTCCTGGGAGAAATGACAGCTCGGTAGATATGGTTTCCCAAGTCCTTTCACCAAGCTAAAGAATATGGCTGTGGAGAAATACAACTCAGCAAAAAAGCTGTGGACTGGCTCCGTACCGTCCCTGGCCACATTCACCTGTCCACGTGTTTGTAGTTAGGCAGTTCTTCCCAGTAAATGCACTGGGGAGGGCACGGGTAATGTTGTGGGACCCGTGCTTGTGGAAGGCGGAGACGACACCGGGGGAAACAGTGGCGGCTGGGGACAGAGTATGGACACCCGGCCGCCGCCGGCATGAGGTTATGAAAAGCTTCCGCCTCCACGAGCCTAAAAGGCCACATTTCAAGTGCAAACAGCTGTCAAAAATTTGGCAGTATAGTATTGCAGCCTGTGGGTTGGTGGGTGGCTGCCTGCATACTTGCGCTTGCATTCCAAGGAATGGGGTAGGGACAACTGAACGCTGCACTGGGACAAGGATGTGGACGCTGATTGTTGCAAGTCTGCAACAATAGGTGCATGGCAGGTGGCATCTTCGCGTGCGCCAAGGATCACTTATGATGGGCACACTTTTAGGCAGTGACCTGGGAGTTAGAGATGCTTCCAGAGGTTTTCCCCATGCTGTTCCCATGTCTTTTCAGCACTGTATGCATGTGTCTGATGAAATGTCACACACCACATGGCCAGATAAGGTTGTAAAATGTTAAAATGACATTTCCTGGTGAATGCATTTGTCTTGGTTGAAAGCATTGCAAAAGTGCAAAAACGCATCAAAAACGCTACATGTGAACATATCCCAAGGTGTGGAGGAGTATTTTTGTTTTTGGTTATTTATTTTTCCTTATACACAAGTGATTACCCTGGAGAGGATGTTCCTTAACATATTTCCAAGGAAAATCCTTTTTTTTTTTTTTGTATGTCTTATTGTGAGTCCGTAAAAGTGGCGTAATACCTCTGACAACATTGTTGACAGCAGTGGCCTGGGAGTCAGAGATGCTTCCAGGGGTCTTCCCCATGCTGTTCCCATGTCATTTTAGCACTGTTCCCATCGATTTGGGCAATTTTTAGGCCCTCTGCAGACCGCCGGGGGGAGCCGCATGAAAAATGCTTGAGTTTCCCATAGACTTACAGTTATATGAAAAAGTTTGGGCACCCCTATTAATCTTAAGCTTAATGTTTTATAAAAATTGGTGTTTTTGCAACAGCTATTTCAGTTTGATATATGTAATAACTGTTGGACACAGTAATGTTTCTGCCTTGAAATTAGGTTTATTGTACTAACAGAAAATGTGCAATCTGCATTCAAACAAAATTTGACAGGTGCATAAGTATGGGCACATCACCAGAAAAGTGACATTAATATTTCGTAGATCCTCCTTTTGCAAAAATAACAGCCTCTAGTCGCTTCCTGTAGCTTTTAATGATTTCCTGGATCCTGGATAAAGGTATTTTTGACCATTCCTCTTTACAAAACAATTCCAGTTCAGTTAAGTTTGATGGTCGCCGAGCATGGACAGCCCTCTTCAAATGATCCCACAGATGTTCAATGATATTCAGGTCTGGGGACTGGGATGGCCATTCCAGAACATTGTAATTGTTCCTCTGCATGAATGCCTGAGTAGATTTGGAGCGGTGTTTTGGATCATTGTCTTGCTGAAAGATCCATCCCCTGCGTAACTTCAACTTTGTCACTGATTCTTGAACATTATTGTCAAGAATCTGCTGATACTGAGTGGAATCCATGCATCCCTCAACTTTAACAAGATTCCCGGTGCCGGCATTGGCAACACAGCCCCAAAGCATGATGGAACCTCCACCAAATTTTACTGTGGGTAGCAAGTGTTTTTCTTGGAATGCTGTGTTTTTTAGCCGCCATGCATAACGCCTTTTTGTATGACCAAACAACTCAATCTTGGTTTCATCAGTCCACAGGACCTTCTTCCAAAAAGAAATTGGCTTCTCCAAATGTGCTTTTGCATACCTCAGCCGACTCTGTTTGTGGTGTGCTTGCAGAAACGGCTTCTTTCGCATCACTCTCCCATACAGCTTCTCCTTGTGCAAAGTGCGTTGTATAGTTGACCGATGCACAGTGACACCATCTGCAGCAAGTTGATGCTGCAGCTCTCTGGAGGTGGTCTGAGGATTGTTCTTGACTGATCTCACCATTCTTCTTCTCTGTCTTTCTGATGTTTTTCTTGGCCTGCCACTTCTGGCCTTAACAAGAACTGTCCCGGTGTTCTTCCATTTCCTTACTATGTTCCTCACAGTGGAAACTGACAGGTTAAATCTCTGAGACAGCTTTTTGTATCCTTCCCCTGAACAACTATGTTGAATAATCTTTGTTTTCAGATCATTTGACAGTTGTTTTGAGGAGCCCATGATGCCACTCTTCAGAGGAGATTCAAACAGGAGAACAACTTGCAAGTGGCCACTTTAAGTAGCTTTTCTCATGATTGCATACACCTGGCTATGAAGATAAAAGCTCAATGAGGTTACAAAACCCAAAAAAGTGCTTTAGTAAGTCAGTAAAAAGTAGGTAGGAGTATTTAAAACAAGAAAATGATAAGGGTGCCCATACTTATGCACCTGTCAAATTTTGTTTGAATGCAGATTGCATATTTTCTGTTAGTACAATAAACCTCATTTCAAGGCAGAAACATTACTGTGTCCAACAGTTCTTACATATGTCAAACTGAAATAGCTGTTGCAAAAACACCAATTTTTATAAAACATTAAGCTTAAGATTAATAGGGGTGCCCAAACTTTTTCATATAACTGTACATTGGGCTCGTTGCTCGGGTCGAGCACCCGAGTATTCCAATGTGCTCGACCCGAGCAACAAGTACCCGAGCATTTTAGTGCTCTCTCATCACTACTTGCCAGTTATCGCAAATGCTTGATTGCAGTTGTTGCTGCTAAGGGTGATCCAACCAGTTATTAGGTTTAGGAGGTGAATACTTTTTCACACAGGACCCTGTAGGTTTGGATTTCTTTTTCCCTTACTTATAAAGACCTTCATTTAAAAACTGCATTTTGTGTTTACTTGTGTTATCTTTGTCTAATATTTAAATTTGTTTTGTGATCTGAAACATTTAAGTGTAACAAACATGCAAAAGAATAAGAAATCAGGAAGGGGGCAAACACTTTTTCACACCACTGTATATTGTATGCATACATGTGTCACCCCCGCACGCGCCCCAGACTAAAGATATGTACCCCACCATTAATATACTATTAGCCACGCACCAATCAAAATATAAAGTGATAAGCAGTACTGTGCCCCCCATTGACTATAATCTCCGCCGCACAATAAGTATAATTTAGTCAGTCTCTGACTCTCCCCATTTAACTGTAAGGCTATATGCACATGGAAAATATGCAAGGTTGTAAGTACTGTAAGTACAAGCAAAGTGAATGAGATCCCCGAATTCTCATGCACACGTTGCTTATTTTTTCCTTGCAGATTTACAGTAGATTAAAATCTGCATAATGCATGGATTTACGATAAAATCTGCATAATGCCAATTCATGTAGCGTATTTCACCCATACTAATGAGTGGGGAAAATGCGCAACAAAAGCATGTCAAAAAGATGGCAAAAAAATGTATTTTACGTAGCGTTCTTCCTGCCAACTCATTAGGAGATGCAGCAGAGTTTTCTCTTGCAAATCCTGAACATGTTCACATAGCCTTAGTCACTGTCCTGTGTCCCCCCCATTCAATATAAGTCCTTGAATGTGTCATAGTGAATTTGGAGATGGGAGAAGACATTATCAGGTACTGAGCATCCCCCGCCACCTCCCAATTCATTACAAGTCTCTGGCAGGGTCTTCTCCCAGCTTTCAGTTCATTATAAAGTGTCATATGCACCTTATCCCTACGATTGCTCTCCCCCACCACCCCCATCATTGCTCTCTTACACCACCTCCATCATTGCTCTCCCGCAACATCCCCATCATTGTTCTCCCCCACCACCCCCATCATTGGTCTCCCCCACCTCCATCATTGCTCTCCCCCACCACCCCATCATTGTTCTCCCCCACCACCACCATCATTGCTCTCCAACACCACCTCCATCATTGCTCTCCCCCACCACATCCATCATTGCTCTCCCCCACTACCTCCATCATTGCTTTCCCCCACCTGCTCCATCATTGCTCTCCCCACCACACTCATCATTGCTCTTCCCACCACCCCATCATTGTTCTTCCCCACCATCCTCATCATAGCTCTCCCCCACCACCATCATTGCTCTCCCCCACCACCCTCATCATTGTTCTCTCCAACTACTCCCTCAAACTTCTCTCCCCCAACACCCTCATCATTGTTCTCCCCACCACCCTCATCATTGTTCTCCCTCACCACCCTCATTATTGTTCTCCAACACCACCTCCATCATTGTTCTCCCCCACCTCCCACTCAACTGCTGTCCCCCTCCACCCTCATCATTGTTCTCCACACCACCCCATCATTTTTCTTCCCACCACCCCATCATTGCTCTCCCAACCACCTCCATCATTGCTCTCCCCTACCACCGCCTTCATTGCTCTCCTCCACCACCTCCATCATTGCTCTGCCCCACCACCTCCATCATTGCTCTCCCCACTACCTCCATCATTGCTCTCCCCCACCTCCACTATCATTGCTCTCCCCACCACACTCATCATTGCTCTCCTCCACCATCCCATCATTGCTCTCTCCACCACCCCATCATTGTTCTCCCTCACCATCCTCATAATTGCTCTCCCCCACCACCATCATTGCTCTCCCCCACCACCCTCATCATTGTTCTCTCCAACTACTCCCTCAAACTTCTCTCCCCCAACACCCTCATCATTGTTCTCCCCACCACCCTCATCATTGTTCTCCCTCACCACCCTCATTATTGTTCTCCAACACCACCTCCATCATTGTTCTCCCCCACCTCCCACTCAACTGCTGTCCCCCTCCACCCTCATCATTGTTCTCCACACCACCCCATCATTTTTCTTCCCACCACCCCATCATTGCTCTCCCAACCACCTCCATCATTGCTCTCCCCTACCACCGCCTTCATTGCTCTCCTCCACCACCTCCATCATTGCTCTGCCCCACCACCTCCATCATTGCTCTCCCCACTACCTCCATCATTGCTCTCCCCCACCTCCACTATCATTGCTCTCCCCACCACACTCATCATTGCTCTCCTCCACCATCCCATCATTGCTCTCTCCACCACCCCATCATTGTTCTCCCTCACCATCCTCATAATTGCTCTCCCCCACCACCATCATTGCTCTCCCCCACCACCCTCATCATTGTTTTCTCCCACCACTCCCTCAAACTTCTCTCCCCCAACACCCTCATAATTGTTCTCCCCCACTATCCTCATCATTGTTCTCCCTCACCACCCTCATTATTGTTCTCCACCACCACCTCCATCATTGTTCTCCCCCACCACCAACTCAACTGCTGTCCCCCTCCACCCTCATCATTGTTCTCCCCCACCACCCCATCATTGTTCTTCCCACCACCCCATCATTGCTCTCCCCCACCACATCCATCATTGCTCTCCCCCACTACCTCTATCATTGCTTTCCCCCACCTCCTCCATCATTGCTCTCCCCACCACACTCATCATTGCTCTCCCCACCACCCCATCATTGTTCTCCCCCACCATCCTCATCATTGCTCTCCCCCACCTCCATCATTGCTCTCCCCTACCACCGCCATCATTGCTTTCCTCCACCACCTCCATCATTGCTCTACCCCACCACCTTCATCATTGCTCTCCCTCACCACCTCCATCATTGCTCTCTTCCACTACCTCCTTCATTGCTCTCCCCCACCACACCCATCATTGCTCTCCCCCACCATCCCCATCATTATTCTCCCCTACCATCCTCATCATTGCTCTCCCCACCACCCTCATCATTGTTCTCTCCCACCACCTCCATCATTGTAGTCCCCCACCACTCCCTCAACTTCTCTCCCCCACCACCCTCATCATTGTTCTCCCCCACCACCCTCATCACTGATCTCCCCCGCCACCCTCATTATTGTTCTCCACCACCACCTCCATCATTGTTCTCCCCCACCACCCACTCAACTGCTGTCCCCCACCACCCTCATCATTATTCTCCCCCACCATCTGCATCATTGTTCTCCACCAACTCCATCATTGCTCTCCCCCACCACCCCATCATTGTTCTCCCCCACCACCCCATCATTGCTCTCCCCTACCACCCCCATCATTTCTCTCCTCCATCGTTGTTCTCCCCCACCACGCCCTCAATTTCTCTGCCCCACCACCCTCATCATTGTTCTCCCCCACCACCCTAATCATTGTTCTCCCCCACCTCCCTCATTCTTGTTCTCCACCACCACATCCATCATTGTTCTCCCCCACCACTCACTGAACTGCTGTCCCCCACCACCCTCATCATTGTTCTCCCCCACCACCCTTATCATTGTTCTCCCCCACCATCTGGATCATTGTTCTCCACCAACTTCATCATTGTTCTCCCCCAACACCTCCATCATTGTTCTCCCACACCACCTCCATCATTGCTCTCCCCCACCACATCCATCATTGCTCTCCCCCACTACCGCCATCATTGCTCTCCCCAACCTCCTCCATCATTGCTCTCCCCACCACACTCAACATTTCTCTCCCCCACCACCCCATCATTGTTCTCCTCCACCATCCTCATCATTGCTCTCCCCCACCACCATCATTGCTCTCTTCCACCATCCTCATCATTGTTCTCTCCCACTACTCCCTCAAACTTCTCTCCCCCAACACCCTCATCATTGTTCTCCCCCACCACCCTCATCATTGTTCTCCCTCACCACCCTCATTATTTTTCTCCACCACTACCTCCATCATTGTTCTCCCCCACCACCCATTCAACTGCTTTCCCCCTCCACCCTCATCATTGTTCTCTCCCCCACCCCATGATTGTGCTCCCCACCACCCCATCATTGCTGTCCCCCACCACCTCCATCATTGCTCTCCCCTACCACCGCCATCATTGCTCTCCTCCACCACCTCCATCATTGCTCTACCCCACCACCTCCATCATTGCTCTCCCTCACCACCTCCATCATTGCTCTCCTCTACTACCTCCATCATTGCTCCCCCCACCACAAACATCATTGCTCTCCTCCACCACCTCCATCATTGCTCACCCCCACCATCCCCATCATTGTTCTACCCCACCATCCTCATCATTGTTCTCCCCACCATCCTCATCATTGCTCTCCCCCACCACCATCAGTGCTCTCCCCCACCACCCTCATCATTGTTCTCTCCTATCACTCCCTCAAACTTCTCTCCCCCAACACCCTCATCATTGTTCTCCCTCACCACCCTCATTATTGTTCTCCACCACCACCTCCATCATTGTTCTCCCCCACCACCCACTCAACTGCTGTTCCTCTCCACCCTCATCATTGTTCTCCCCCACCACCCCATCATTGTTCTCCCCACCACCCCATCATTGCTCTCCCCCACCACCTCCATCATTGCTCTCCCCTAACACCACCATCATTGCTCTCCTCCACCACCTCCATCATTGCTCTCCCTCACAAACTCCATCATTGCTCTCCTCTATTACCTCCATCATTGCTCTCCCCCACCACACCAATCATTGCTCTCCTCCACCACCTCCATCATTGCACTCCCCCACCACCTCCATCATTGCTCTCCCCTAACACCGCCATCATTGCTCTCTTCCACCACCTCCATCATTGCTCTACCCCACCACCTCCATCATTGCTCTCCCCCACCATCCCCATCATTGTTCTCCCCCACCATCCTCATCATTGCTCTCCCCCACCAACCATCCCCGTCATTGTTCTCCCCCACCATCCTCATCATTGCTCTCCCCACCACCCTCGTCATTGTTCTCCCCCACCTCCTCCATCATTGTTCTCCCCCACCACTCCCTCAACTTCTCTCCCCCACCACCTCCATCATTGTTCTCCCCCACCACCCACTCAACTGCTGTCCCCCTCCACCCTCATCATTGGTCTCCCCCACTACCCTCATCATTGCTCTCCCCCACCATCTGCATCATTGTTCTCCACCACCTCCATCATTGCTCTCCCCCACCACCCTATCATTGCTCTCCCCCACCACCTCCATCATTGCTCTCCCCACCACCCTATCATTGCACTCCCACACCACTCCCTCAATTTCTCTACTGCACCACCCTCATCATTGCTCTCCCCCATCATCCTCATCATTGTTCTCCCCCATCACCTCCATCATTGTTCTCCCCCACCACCTCCATCATTGTTCTCCACCACCACCTCCATCATTGCTCTCCCCCACCACCACCATCATTGCTCACCCCATCATTGCTCTCCCCCTCCACCTCCATCATTGCTCACCACCGTCATTGCTCTCCTCCACCACCTCCATCATTGCTCTCCTCCACCACCTCATCTTTGGTCTCCCCCACCACCTCCATCATTGTTTTCCCCCACCACCCTCATCATTGTTCTCCCCCACCATCTCCATCATTGTTCTCCCCCACCACTCCCTAGAGCTTCTCTCCCCCACCACTGTCATCATTGTTCTCCCCCCACCACCCTCAACATTGTTCTCCCCCACCACCTCCATCATTGTTCTCCCCCACCACCTCCATCATTGTTCTCCACCACCACCTCCATCATTGCTCTCCCCCACCACCACCATCATTGCTTAACCCATCATTGCTCTCCCCCTCCACCTCCATCATTACTCATCCCAATCATTGCTCTCTTCCACCACCTCCATAATTGCTCTCCTCCACCACCTCATCATTGCTCTCCCCCACCACCCACATCATTGTTCTCCCCACCACCTCCATCATTGTTCTCCCCCACCACTCCCTCACCTTCTCTCCCCCACCACCATCATTGTTCTCCCCCACCAACCTCATCATTGTTCTCCACCACCACTTCTAACATTGTTCTCCCCCACCACCCCTCAACTGCTCTCCCCCACCATCCTCATCTTTGTTCTCCCCCACCACCCTCATCAATGTTCTCCCCCACCTTCATCATTGTTCTCCCCACCACCTCCATCATTGTTCTCCCTCACCACCCCATCATTGTTCTCCCCCTCCACCCCATCATTGTTCTCCCCCACCACCCTCATCATTGTGCTCCCCCACCTTCATCATTGTTCTCCCCACCACCCTCATCATTGTTCTCCCTCACCTTCATCATTGTTCTCCCCACCACCTCCATCATTGCTCTCCCCCACCAACCCCATCATTGCTCTCCTCCACCACCTCCATCATTGCTCTCCCACACCACCCGATCATTGCCCTCCCCCATCACCCCCATCATTGCTCTCCCCTTCCACCTCCATCATTGCTTTTCCCCCAGTATTGGTTAAAAAAAACAACTTTCACCTGTCCGTCCGTTCCCCCGCAGCATCTTCGTCGCCGGTAACTTTCTCTCTGACACAGGCACATGGTGTGGTGACGTCATCAAGTTGTGCACATCTGTGTCAGAGAGAAAGCACTGGGCGGTCAGGAAACAGAGGCAGTTTTCTCCTGTAGACAGCAGAACTGCAGGGATAGCTCCCTGACCGTCGCACATGAGAGGGCAATCTGGCCATTGCCCCCCCAGAGCCTTGGGCTCTGAGAAACAGACCAGATTGCCCTCAGTATTATCCACCTGGCAAGGGCCCTCCTGCACCTCTGGGCCCTGGTGCAGCTACATCGGCTGCACCGGCAGTATGTCCACTCCTGGTCCACACCCTAAGATAATGTCTCTGAGTAATATTTCAAGGGTGGAGGCAACCAGTACTAATGCTATGTTGAACTTTTAGTGAATACACAACCACCAATTGTTTTATCTCTTCGACTCGTAGGGAAAAGAGAAAGCACTACATAAAGATGTGCACGCCTGATATTATGTAATATGCAAAAAGTTTATTGAGCAACATGAGACGAAGATAAAAAAATGTAAAAACCAATCAATGGTACATGTGGCACCCCAGGGGTCTGGTTCCCACAGTACTAGCAATATTACGTCTGTGAGCAGGTGGGAGGTTTCCTGGTCAGACATCCTATGCATGCCACACCTCCTGCCCAGTCCTGGGAGGGGAAGAACTTCCCCTATAAAAAGCTGGGGCTGAGGCAGGGTTAGAGAAGAGAAGAGAAGAGTTGAGAAGAAGAGAAGCAGCATAGGAAAGAAAGATCAGGAGCTCTGTGGGAGCAGGCTAAAAGGAATCAGGGGCTGGCAGCTGAAGAGCTCGCCCTGATTGAAGAGTTACTACCGGACCCGGAGTCCGAGGCTGTGGGGATTAACCCAGACCCAGCAGCAGAAACCGCCCGGCAGGGGATTTCAGGTCCTCTGGCCAAGAAACCCGAAGGCACGGTCACACGCGTGGGACCAGCACCGCCGTCGTGGAGCAGAAGCCACTAGAAGGCCCCGAGTCACCGGCCATACGGGTGAGCACCACACGGTACACTCAGGGACGTGGGCTACTTTCACCCTCCTCTAGCAAGGTAGCCAGAAGAGTACATTTAGTTGGGGAGGCCTACAACTCCGCCTGGCCAGGGGAGATCCCATCTGCTCAAAGACTGACCAGGCCCCGATCGCTAGCCAGTACTCCGGGAGGGTCTATCTTTATCACCAGTAAAGACCCTGAACTACACCGCATCGTCTCTGAGTGGTTCCTGCTACCCCCATCATCCACGTCGGCTGCCCTGAGGCCATACCCCTCCCGTTGGGGGTTATACCATCTACGCTGCACAATCGTACCACCGGCCTCAGCGGTCTGCCCTGCAGCGGCAGCTCCATAGCTGCATTCAACGGGTGGCGTAGTCGTCCAACATCTACTGCTAATACTCAGCCACACAGTTTGACTCCCTGGGCACGGACCGGGTCACCGCCACGAAACTACTACCCCCAACAGGCCCGGCTCCGGGTAGTCCCCGCGTGCGCAACGCTACACTAAGTAGGCCCAGGGGCGCGTCATACACAATACACATCCCTGAGCAAAAATATGGCCATCAATATACAGCAAGTTATATTGACCAGTATTGGAGGGGTTATCAAAATAATAATATGGTCTACATATACGGGGACCTTGGGAAGCAAGCAAGTCAGTAAATGAAATCTACAATAATGGTGGAATACAAATGATTCATATTGCATCAGAAGTGTAAAATTTAACAGCCGATGATTATAATGATCACACATTTGCAAAAGGTCCATTAATATTATATAGAGACCCTCTTGATACAAACCATAGTGCAATGAAGCCAAAAAATAATAATGGCAATGTGCCAGTACTCTGACTGGTACTCAGTATTCTCTATTACTCCATAAAGATAACCATCATGAATTGTGCCAAATATGGAAAAGAACGACAATCTCATAGTATATACCAATCACAAACCATCTCTAACCATTTATAGGTAGTGCTGGCCACAAAAAGCCCTGGACCATACAAAAGGTGAGGCCATAATGGGAGCACTGGTTGAAACAACTGGTCAGAAAAGAAGGGAAGAGAAAATACTGTATACCTTCTGGCACCTATACTGGAAAGCACAAGAGGGATGCTGTAGAAATAAGGGGATGTAGGGAAAAACCCTATGCGTATGATGCTCCCCTGACGAAGCTGTGCATGTCACGGCTATATGGGTGGGGTTTTTCTCTTCATCCCCTCATTTCTACAGCATCCCTCTTGTGCTTTCCAGTATAGGTGCCAGTGAAAACATAAGGGTATTGTGCACATAGAGTGTTTTTGTGGCTGTCAAAAATGAATAGTTTTCTAGTGCAAACTGCTTCAGAAAACGTTCCTTTTATGGAGAGTTTTCTGAACATATGAACAGCAATGTGGTTTTACTGTAAAAGCGCATAAGAAGAGTCTTTTAAGCATTTTTTGAGCGATTTTTTCAGAAGAGCTTTAGAGAGGACCTGCTCCAAAAAATTCTCAACAATACCCTGTGCACATACCATTAGAGCTCATGCATGCGTAACTGATTTTTCTCGTGCAAGAAAATGGGTCTGAGTTTTATCAGATTTTCATCAGAGTTTTGTCTGAGTTTCATTAGTTTTCCTTTGAGTTAAAGAAAAAAAAGTTTCTTCACATTCTTTTATCTGTTAGTCCGTGAAAAACAGATAGCAGTCGGATGGCATGAGAGTGCTGTCCAAATTTTTCAAGGACACATAGACTTTCATTGATGAATTTGATCTGACACTCGGATCAACATTGGACAAGTCTCCATGATTTTGCATGGACCACTTGGTCCTCAAAAAAAATCACGAAGATGTGAACAGCCCCATATCATAGGTAGAGAGCTATCCATGAAAAACATGGATAAAACTGATAATTTGTGGATTGTGAGGGTCAGTCCGCTGGGACCCCTCTTTGCCCCAATAACGAGCCTCTGAAATGTTCCATCAGAAAAAAGATCTGGCCTACATGTACTGTTCAATGCTCTTTTCATTCTCCATAAAACTACCAGAGACAGCTACATTTGTGGGAAACATGAGGATTACACCATTTTTAGATTAACCATACCAATATTTATTCTTTTTATGACATTTTTGCAGTTTGAGTCAATGTCTGATCTTTTAACGAGCTGTACCTCATTTCTAGGGATAATAGGTAAGCCTGTAAGCTGTTGATTGGTTCTGATGAGATCAAAAAGGCTGAAACAAATCTGTTCAGAAATTGGTGACTAGTTAGATGATATGCAAATAGCGTCTTAAAGAGAGTAAGAGGACCGGAACTTTAGTGTCATTAATTGGAGGTCGCAATCCTAAAAGTCATCGACCCTTTAAAAGGTCTTGCCTCATGAATTAAGATTAGAAGTCAAACAGGAAACTAAATTTGCAGACACATATTTTGGGGGGTTTGCCCCTCATCAGCGCAAAGCAGGAGAATTGGCTCAGCTTGAAGAGAGGCCTCTAACGGGGTCTAAGCGGTAAAATTTCTTCTTATAGCGAGTGCGAAGTCGGTGTAGGGAGATATATAGGCCGTAAAATGCACCCTTGGGATTTTTCCTCTTCAAAGAAGATGAGAAAAGGAACTCTAATGTCATCTATCCTAAAAAGTTAATGTCAATCCTTTATAGGGCCTTGTTACATGACTTAGGATAAGAAGCCAAATCAATTTGCAGACATGTGTTTTGGATTTATATGCGCAAGTCTAGTTCTAAAACTTCTTTTGAAGTTAGAGGATAGCCATGTAAATGGCACTATAAATACACTTCTCTTGTTTTTGGAACAAATACTATTTGGTGCAGTAATTGCTAGTAAAGATTCTGTTTTTTAGGTTGTTGGTTAGGCAGATCTGTAACCAGTAGGACGTAACTATGAGTATGATTAATTTTTTTCTATTATATTACATCTCTTTCAGTGAATTTTTTCTGTGTATGTCGGCCATTATTCCTCCTTCTGACGATCACGTGTGGTGCAGCTGCCACCTCTTGAGTTAGCTTCAGCAACAGGCAGAACGGGAATTTTCTCAGACTGATAGGCTACATGGATTTTTTATCAGGAGGCTTGGAGATTATTTGTGAAATCCTAGGGAGATGAGAAGGAAACATGAGATCCTATGGGTGCATTAAATAGAAAAAAAAATGTCCTACAATAGGAAGACTTGTGTTGGTTATATTATATGTCATTTCATGTGGGCTGGGATCAAAATATAGACGAGATATTTAACTTGTACAATATAAATCACTCACAAAAAATAGAAAGTTGGTTTCTATATTAAACCCTTAAGGACCGAGTCATTTTGTACGTTAAAGAAGTTGTTCACTACTTTTACATTGATGCCCTACCTGTAGGATAGGGCATCAATTTATGATCGGCCGGGGTCCCGCATGCGGCACCCCCGCCGATTAGCTGTTATCGGTGCCGGCGGCGGCAGTGGCCGCCGGCTGGAAGTCCTTACCTGCAGTGCCTGGCCGTCTAACTGTAGTGGCCGCCGCGGGGTACTGCACATCCACCTCCCATTCAGTTGAATGGGAGGGGAATGTGCAGTTACAAGTGCTGCCCACTACAGTTAGACGGCCAGGCACTGGAAGGTAAGGAATTCTGGCCGGCGGCCGCCGCCGGCACAGATAGCAGCTAATCGGCGGGGGTGCTGTGTGCGGGACCCCGGCCGATCATACATTGATGCCCTATCCTATGGATAGGGCATCAATGTAACAGTAGTGGACAACCCCTTTAATGACTGAGCCTCATTTATAAATCTGACCAGCTTCACCTCCGTGTCGTCGAACTGTTCGTCGAACTGTTCGTCGAACACCGTTAAAACCAATGGCAGGCAAACAAAAACACATAGAAACACATAGAAAACACCTTCAAAGGTGTCCAAAAGCTGACAAACTGCTCAGAAGACACAACTAACACATGGAAAAGTGACAAGTAAATATAGTCATGCGAAAAGAAAGAGACGGAGGAGTAAAAGGAGGGGGAGACACAGATATAGGCATGTCATGCCCTTCTAAAACCAAAAAAGTGCGAAGCCGACACGGCCAGTCCGTTCCTGCCCGTGCAACCTCCGTGTCGCCGGGTTTATGCCAGAGCTGCGGTGGACCCTAACGGCAAGCCCCCCTCTCCCAATACTGGTGCCTGTCCGCTGGTGGGTCGAGCCCCCCCGCGGTGGAGGCAGGTCTAAGCTCTGTAATTTAAATTGTCTCTCTAATTTGAATGAGTACACTTTAAATCCTTTTACAAGGATCTATTGGAGGGCAAGTCTGATGCCAGCAGCCGCAGTAATTCCAGCTCCAGTAGCGTCCAGTAAAGCTGCTGCAGTTAAAAAGCTTTTATAAGGATCGAGCTTGGCGGTCCACCGCAAGGCGTCCTACCGCCAGTCCCAGCCCCTGTGCCTTGGGAGTGTCCCGGGGGCCCGAAGCATTTCCTTTGAAAAAATTAAGTGTCCAAACTACAGGTGGTGTAGCTTGCATAACAGCTGGGATAATCCGCTGACTAGCAGACACTGCTACTAGGCCCAAAGTATTTCCTGGGCTAGATACAGTTAAAAATTTGTAATTAGATCTACAGGCGGTGGCTACTCCGCTGACTAGCAGACACTGAAGCTTTGCAGCAGACCTCTGATTCCCAGGCTATAGTATGAGTAAACAGCTCTTCAGACTCAACCATCTGTGTTACCCCAAGCCATAGTGTATGTACTTTCTTACGGTTAAAAGGGGGGGTAGAGACCCGACCCACCTGGAATTGACGATGCCAACGTCATGTAAAACACAGCAAGGGGACTCCAAAAAGAGTGTCCATTTTTTCCAAAAATTGTGGCACAGACACCACTTAAGTGGCATCAATTGTCCCAGAGTTGCTTAAAATGGTTGGTGAGGTGTTTTCCAAAATCCTAAAACTTTTAGTCTCCCCAGGATGACACAGGTGGGGCAGATGGTGGTTGGACCGGCCCGCTAGGCCGCATTGTAGCACAGTGAGCTTCGCATTGCAACTTATGCTTCATATCCATGTGACGGTTCAAGCATAAAGTACTCAAACTATTGTTTTTTTTGCCTCTACTTAGCTTTTGGTGACAAATGTTACAGATAACATGAGTTGGGTCATCCTTAGACATCTCAAAAAATGCCCAGGCTATGCAAGGTTTAGAGCCCATGCGACTCTGCTACTAGCAATACTATCAAATGATTGGCTGGGTTAGATGCAGTAAAAAATTCTTATTAGATACACAGGCGGTGCAGCTTGCTTCGCAGCTGGGCTACTACACCCAAAGTATTGGTAGACTCTATACTAAATAAGGAAGGATTCACTGACTGTGGTGGCCCCTCCGCGGGCCGTGGCAATTGGTCATCCACTTTCGCTGCCCCTTACTCAACGAATTCACAAACATTTCCCGTCGGTTTGGAGACCCATTATGCCCAACCAAAAACATAGGCCCCACAACAAAGATATCGTTCTTAGGCATCGAAATCGACACCACAGCAAGGTTGTTCCGCCTCCCATGGGAAAAAATACCAAAACATTACACCTGATCTAGGTTTTTTGTGCAATATGGAAAGTAACACTACAGCAGATGCAAGTATTACTAGGTCTCCTAGTGTTTGCGAGCCGGGTGATGCCAGTCGGAAGGGTTTTTTCTCTTCATTTATCGCCCGCAACAAAAGGGGCATCTAAACCGAGTCATACAATCAGAATCAGTAGGCAGCTACGGGCGGACTTAGAGGTGTGGAAAACCTTCTTATAATCATTCAACGGTCACACGTTATTTATGTCAGCAGAACAGTCCAACATTGAACTAAGATTATTCACCGGGGCGGCAGAATCAGGCGGATATGCAGTGATACTAAATAACCAATGGTGCACAAGCTTATGGCCTCCGTATTGGGCAGAACAAGTGCTGACAAAAAAACAGGCAGTCCTGGAACTGTTTCCAATAGTGGTAGCAATAGAAATATAGGGCGCTCGCCGGGCTAACAAAATATACGCTTCATAACAAAAAACACCAGCCTAGCGCACTTCATTAATAATATGGCATCATCGTCTCTCCCAGTGCTAGGCCTACTACGCCGGCTAGCATTCCTGTGCCTAAAACACAATGTATGGGTCTGCGCTAGCCACGATGCTGAGGGGTCTAACGCTGCTGCTAACGCTTTATCACAATTCAATTGGCAGATTTTCACAGAGCTCCTCCCCAATGCCCACCCATCGTGCAACAGTTGCCCACCCTCCCTATGGGATCTAGTGGCAAATAGTTGATGCCATTAATCAGAGCGTCAGTTGCCCCGTCGATGTGGCAAGCATACGGTAAGGCATGGGAAGAGTGGACACGACTAGTAGCAGGCAGACGGGTTGACCAATATGAACAAGCCAGATTACAAGTCACCATAGAATTTCTCCACCAGCTAATGATGAGGGGCATATCAGGGGCGTCAGCGCAGCGGTGACTGACCGGAGTAGCATTTCACTTCCAACTACTGAATTGGGGAGATGTGACAAAGAGATTCATCATCAGACAATCCATAAAAGGGTGGAAAAGGGGTCAGCCAAGTCAGGAGTGTAGACGTCCTGTCCCGTGTCACTAAAACTGATTTCTCACATCATATCCCTAACACCATTAACATGACACTCACAATTCGAAGCAACACTACTGTCTACTGCATTTGCGATCGCCTTCTTCGGGGCGCTATGCATAAGCGAATTAGTCCCTCAATCCAAAATTACCACCAGTGGAGGCTTATTACACCAGGACGTAGTCATAGCCAATAATGCAATATGTCTACGCATACGCAAATCGAAAACGGTTCCAGCGGGCAGGGGCACTTGGGTACTTCTACAACCCACAAACGGTACGCTGAGTCGGGAACAATAGTAAAAACATATATAACCATCAGATCACAAAGTAATTTCTTCCTATCACACATTGATGGAACGCCATTATCAAGATACCAGTTCCAAGCTATATTTAATAAATGCCTAACATCGGCAGGGAACCACCCCAAAGATTATGGGACACACTCATTCCACATAGGCGCGGCCACGCAAGCAGCAAGAGCAGGACTGTCAGAAACGGAAGTTCAGAGGATAGGGAGATGGCGATCCACGTGTTTGGCGAGATACGTAAGACCGGACTTGTTATCCTAACGTGGTTTGTTTCTTTTACAGGTGACGCTAAGCCAACAGTGTGGGTGATAGGCCACTCGTGTATATATATTGGGCAGAAAAAAGGGCGAAAGTCCGCCCAGGCGGGAGGAAATTAGAGTTTCATAACACATATTTCAACTGGAGAGGTATTAGAGGCCTGCAATGGCCACAGGTACTAATGGAGGTAATCAAGGTAGGGAGAGAGCCAAGAGGTCCGGTCATCTTAGTTATACAGGCCGGGGGAAATGACCTAGGTCATCACAAGAGCGCACAACTAATGGCAATAATGAAACTAGACACTGAGCGCTTCAGAGAAATTTTCACAAAACTAACTATAGTATGGTCAGAGATTGTGCCGATAGCGGTATGGCAAGGTGCGCGAGACATCACGGCCATCGAACGGACAAGGTGGGTAATAAATATTCGGATGGCAAAATTTAGAAGAGACAGAGGCGGTGTACTGATACGACACCGACAACTGGAAGGAGATAAAGCAGGCCTCATACGGCCCGACGGTGTTCACTTAACGGATATTGGACTGGACATATTCCTGTCAGGACTCCAGGATGGAGTGGAACAAGCGTTAAGAGCGATGGATGGGGGTCAGAGTCCTGCATACGAGTACGCAGGATCCTCCGTGGCCTGGAAATAGAAAGGACATGTTGGAGAGTTACACTTGTTGGCCAACTTGCCGGTGTGGAGACACAGGGCATGCTGCAACAAGCTGAATTATTTGAGAAATAAAATGCCTTTCTAATGGAATGAGTATAAAGAGTTAATAAAGCTGTGACCGATCCTCACCCATCCAGTTGTAAGAGTTACATTATTGTATTGTCAAGGAAAGGGGGGCGGTAGGGGGGCTGATCGTCTGAGTTTGGTTGGGGGTCCCCACAGTCTGCCTAGGCTAGATGCAATTAAAAATTCTTATTAGATACACAGGCGGTGCAGCTTGCTTCACAGCTGGGCTACTACGCCCAAAGTATTGCCTAGGCTAGATGCAGTTAAAAATTCTTATTAGATACACAGGCGGTGTAGCTTGCTTCAGAGCTTGGCTACTATGCTGACTAGCAGACACTGAAGCTTTGGAGCAGACCTCTGAGTAAACAGCTCTTCAGACTCAACCATCTGTGTTACCCCAAGCCATAGTGTATGTAGGTTCTTACGGTTAAAAGGGGGGGGGAGCGACCCAATCCACCTGGATTTGACGATGCCAATGTTACATAAAACACAGCAAGGGGACTCCAAAAAGAGTCTCCATTTTTTTTAAAAATTGTGGCTCAGACACCACTTAAGAGGCATCAATTGCCCCAGAGTTGCTTAAAACGGTTGGTGAGGTGATTTTACCAAATCCTCAAGCTTTTAGTCTCCCCAGGATGACACAGGGGTAGAAAAGTCCTTGCGGATCCATGATTTGCTCATCTTTATGAACGTGAGTCTGTCTACATTCTCAGTGGACAGCCGCGTGCGCTTATCTGTCAGCACACCACCAGCAGCGCTGTACACACGTTTAGAGAGAACGCTGGCTGCAGGGCATGACAAGATCTCCAAGGCGTGAGTGGCGAGCTCCGGCCATTTTTCCAGATTGGAAGCCCAAAATGAGCAAGGGTCCAGTGACACAGTCATGGCTTCGATGTTCACTTGGAGATACTCCTGTACCATCCTCTCTAGGTGTTGACTATGTGTCAGACTTCTTGTCTCCTGTGCCCTTGCAAAGGATGGTCTAAAAAAGTGGTGAAACGATTCCACAAAATTGCTGTTACCAGCAGATACTGTGTTACTGTTACAGTTTGAGTGATGAAGACTCAACAGTCCCACGGTTGGCAAGTTAGAACTGTGAGATTCACTACGTGCACCACTGGTGTTTTGTGGAAAAGCACATGTAAGATTCTGCAACAGCCTCTGCTGATACTCCTGCATGCGTGAATCCCTTTCTATGGCAGGAATTATTTCGGCAAATTTACTTTTGTACCGGGGATCTAAGAGTGTGGCAACCCAGTAGTCGGGATTACTTCGAATTCTGACAATCCGAGGGTCATGTTGCAGGTAGTGCAGCAAGAAGGCACTCATGTGTCTTGCGCATCCAGGAGGACCAAGTCCTTGTTGTGTTGGTAGCGAGGTAAGAATCATGCTTCCTTCCTCTGCCCTCTCCCCCCAACCTCACACAACAGAAATGTGATCAAGATCTCCCTCATCTGATGAGTCTTCCATGCCCATCGCCAGTTCGTCCTCCACTTCTTCCTCGGCTCCTGTACCTTCCTCAACAGTTTGGCTGCTACAATGCGCCCTGGTTAATCCCTCTCCCCCACTCTCCCATGCCTGCCGCCTTGGTGCTGCCGACCGTCTGGACTTTGGAGATGTTATCCCTTCCGCATACGACTCCTCCTCTACTTCCTCCACCTCCTCTTGTCCCACCACCTGACTCCGAATTCTGTTTAACGTGTGCTCCAGCATGTAAATCACCGGAATAGTCATGCTGATAATGGCATCGTCAGCACTAAACATCTTCGTCGCCATTTCAAAACTGTGCCGAAGGGTGCATAGGTCCCTGATCTGAGACCACTCCTGCAGCGTGATTTGCCCCACATCTGGATCTCGTTGGCCCAGGCTATACGTCAGAATGTATTGCACCAGGGCTTGTCGGTGCTGCCACAGTCGCTTCAACATGTGCAGAGTTGAATTCCACTGTGTCGGCACATCGCATTTCAGCCGGTGAAGTGGCAGGCCCAACGACTTCTGTAGAGATGTAAGTCGCTGAGCTGCGGGATGCGAACGGCGGAAGTGAGCACACAGCGACCGTGCCCTCTGCAGAAGGCCATCTAGTCCGGGATAGTGGGCTAAAAATTGCTGGACAACCAGGTTCAACACATGAGCCATTCAAGGCATGTGTGTGACATTGCCCCGGCGAAGGGCCGCACCCAGGTTTGCAGCATTGTCGCACATGGCCTTCCCTGGTTGTAGGTCCAGTGGAGACAACCATTCATGAAACTGTTTCTCCAGAGCTGACCACAACTCCTCAGCTGTGTGACTCACATTTCCCAGACATTTCAAAGTAAAAACCGCCTGATGACGTTGAGCCCTGCTGCCAGCATAGTAAGGAGGTGTGCAGGATTCCTTCTGCGCAGTTAGAAAGCAGGTGGCATTACCAAACAGGCTTTGGGTGCAGGTGGAGGACCGAGAGGAGGTTGAGTAGGCAGAAGCAGTGGATGAACTTCTAGATAAAGAGGATTGACGCACAACTCGTGGGGACGGCAAGACTTGGACAGCAGCCCCTTGTCCTGCTGTCACCATAGTTACCCAGTGCCCAGTCAGCGACATGTAACGCCCCTGTCCATGCCTACTCGTCCAAGTGTCTGTGGTGAAATGTACCCTGTCACACACAGAGTTTCTCAAAGAAGCGGTGATGTTGTGTGCGACATGCTGGTGGAGCGAAGGCACACCTTTCTTTGAGAAGTAGTGCCGACTGGGCATCTGGTACTGGGGCACTGCGACGGACATAAGGTCTCGAAAATCCTCTGTGTCCACCAGGCGGAAAGGCAGCATTTCTGTAGCCAAGAGCTTGCAGATGGTTAAATTCAAGCTCTTAGCTTTCTCATGGCTAGGAGGAAATGGTCTTTTACTTGTCCACATCTGAGGGACCGAGGGCTGGCTGTTGTGCTTAGACGGGGTTGAGTAGGGTGTCCCCGGCAAACTGACGGTCTGTGAGGAAGATGCAGGCGAACATGTTAGGTTGCCTTGATCCAAAGGTGGTGCTCTCGATGTCGGAGAGCGCTCAACACCAGCTGGTGTTTCCACTTCCAAATAAAATGATGACCTGCCAATCACGCTGGCTGTTGCGGGTAAAGAGGTGGCAAGTCTGCGTCCCAAAACATGTGTGACTGCTGTCCCCCCAGTCACAGAGGATGAAGAGGCCGCGGATGCACAAGATGGGGCAGACGGTGGTTGGCCCGGCCCGCTAGGCCGCATTGTAGCACAGTGAGCTTCCCACTGCAACTTATGCTTCATATCCATGTGACGGTTCATGCATGAAGTACTCAAACTATGGATTTTTTGGCCTCTACTTTGCTTTTGGTGACAAATGTTACAGATAACACGAGCAAGGCTTAGAGCTCATGTGACCTGAAGAGCCACCACGACTTGTGGTCAGAGGCAGAGTTGTGTTTGAGGATGCAGTTGTTGACGTGCTTCCAGTACTTCGTCTCTGTCCAGGAAGGCGCAACCTCACCTCGTCGTCACTAGCATCCTCCTCCACCTCCTCTGCTGACCTCATCGACTGGCTGACTGTGGGTTGACAGTAAGTGGGATCTCCAACCTCGTCATCATCACCCTGTGTGTTCTCACACCCGTCGTCCTCAGAGCCAACCTCTTCCTGCCCTGACCGAAAACTCAAGTTGTCGCTCCAATCAGGTATTTGAGTCTCATCATCGTCTTCATCATTGTCTCCACCAGCAGGAGTTACAGTTTGGGAATGAGGGTCTACATTATGCTCAGAACCTTCTTCATCTGGTCCTGGATCCGACTCATAAAGATTCTGGGCATCAGTGTAGTTCATTTCCTCGTCTGGATTCACAGAAGCTCTGGAGCAGACCTCTGATTCCCAGGCTATAGTATGAGTAAACAGCTCTGCAGACTCAACCATTTGTGCTACCCCATACTCAGACGGGCAGCTGGAGACTTGGGAGCTGTGAGGAAGCAAGTGCGATTGGGGTGACACCTCTGAGGACTGGAGTATTTGTGATGTTGAAGTTGAGGTGGAGGAGAGCCCACTTAAAGGAGCACTTGATATCCGTTGAAGCACCTGCTGTTTTTGTGGCTCATCTGGAATTTGTAGCGATGGGCGTGGCCATAAGAAAGGGATCGGATCACATTGTCCACGAAAAGAAGTAGACATCTTAGTTTGGCTGGAAGATAGTCTTTCTTCTGCAGATGTTACTGTTGCTTTAACACCTACCCCACGGACACAACTTTTTTTTCCCTTCCCAACACGCCTATTCCCCTTTCCACCAGCAGCAGGCCTTTTGCCACTCATTTTGGTGGTTAACTAATTGACAACTCTGTAGTTGGTTGCACAAAAAACGATGGATGGAAACCGAGCAGAGCTGAGTGGCCAAACTGTGGTACTAGCCCAAAAGGATTGGCTGGGTTAGAAGCAGTAAAACAATTTTATTACATACACAGGTGGTGGAGCTTGGTATAGATGGCCTAATAGAATGAGTACCACACCCTGCTACAGGCCCAAAATTATTTTCTGGGCTAGATGCAGCTAAAAATTATTATTAATTTCAAAGCTGGTGGAGCTTAGTATAGATGGCCTAATAGAATGAGTACCACACACAGCTACTATGCCCAAAATTATTTTCCGGGCTAGATGCAGCTAAAAATTATTATTAATTTCAAAGCTGCTGGAGCTTGGTATAGATGGCCTAATACAATTAGTACCACACACTGCTACTATGCCCAAAATTATTTTCCGGGTTAGATGCAGCTAAAAATTATTATTAATTTCAAAGCTGGTGGAGCTTAGTATAGATCGCCTAATACAATGAGTACCACACACTGCTACTATACCCAAAATTATTTTTCGGGCTAGATGCAGCTGAAAATTATTATTCATTTCAAAGCTGGTGGAGCTTAGTATAGATGGCCTAATAGAATGAGTACCACACACTGCTACTATGCCCAAAATTATTTTCCGGGTTAGATGCAGCTAAAAATTATTATTAATTTCAAAGCTGGTGGAGCTTGGTATAGATGGCCTAATACAATGAGTACCACACACTGCTACTATTCCCAAAATTATTTTCCGGGCTAGATGCAGCTAAAAATTATTATTAATTTCAAAGCTGGTGGAGCTTGGTATAGATGGCCTAATACAATGAGTACCACACACTTCTACTATGCCCAAAATTATTTTCCGGGCTAGATGCAGCTAAAAATTATTATTAATTTCAAAGCTGGTGGAGCTTAGTATAGATGGCCTAATAGAATGAGTACCACACACTGCTACTATGCCCAAAATTATTTTCCGGGCTAGATGCAGCTAAAATTTTTTATTAATTTCAAAGCTGGTGGAGCTTGGTATAGATGGCCTAATACAATGAGTACCACACACTGCTACTATGCCCAAAATTATTTTCCGGGCTAGATGCAGCTAAAAATTATTATTAATTTCAGAGCTGGTGGAGCTCAGTATAGATGGCCTAATAGAATGAGTACCACACACTGCTCCTATGCCCAAAATTATTTTCCGGGCTAGATGCAGCTAAAAATTATTATTAATTTCAAAGCTGGTGGAGCTTGGTATAGATGGCCTAATACAATGAGTACCACACACTGCTACTATGCCCAAAATTATTTTCCGAGCTAGATGCAGCTAAAAATTATTATTAATTTCAAAGCTGGTGGAGCTTGGTGTAGATGGCCTAATACAATGAGTAACACACACTGCTACTATGTCCAAAAGGTTTTACTTGGCTAGGTGCAGTAAAAAATTCGTATTACATACACATGTGGTGTAGCTTGCAACACAGATAGGCTACTCCACTGACTAACACACACTGCAAGAGGCCCAAATGGATTTGCTTAGCTAGATTTAGCCAAATGCTGTGAAAAACACTTGCACAGCACTAAAACAGACCTGCCTGGCAAAAAGTCCTAGGAAATGCTGTAACCTAGCCCTCAAATAGGCTGCAATTACAACTAGTCCCTACTCCCAACCTATCTGTCTATTTAAGAGCAAATTCGCTTGCAATTCACACAGTTAGAAAGTATAGAGCCCACAGCAGCAGCGGTGCCGTCTAACACTCAGCTGCAGCAGTGAGAAAATGGTGGCGACGTGGAAAATGGCTGGGTCTTATAGGGCAAGGACATGTGCCCTTGCTTGTGTGAAAAAAAGCACTTCGCTGCGTGTGTGCGCTGCTGATAGGCTGACACACTGCACCTCCCCCTGTAAATGCGGGAAAGAAAAAAAAAATGGAGATCTTCATTATTTCTGCAGAGATCCATCCCCTGCCCCTCCCCCCGCCCGCTGTACACTCAAACTGTGTATTAACATTGATTAACAGCATTACTGTGAAAAAATCCAGTTACGATTTTGGTGCATGAACAGTTATCGAACATAACCTCGAACAGCCGGATTATTTTCAAATCGTTCGTGTTCGTCGAACGGCTCAAACACCGCCCAAAACAGCTCGAATTTGAGATTGGCGAACAGTTAGAGTCGAACACCGCTCATCTCTACTTGTGTCCTCCTCATCCTCTGAGACCAGATGTTTGTTTATATCAGAGTGATCTACAAGACATAGGTAATGACGTGTTATTATTATTAAAGGTTGTCAATATAACACAGTCTCCATTAATCACTAATATTAATGGGAACCGATTGTCACATTTTATGGAAGATGAGACAAACAGCTGCTTAGTCTAGATGACGTCACCTTCTACTTACTGATAAATAAGCTGGTGTCCTCATCTGACACAAGTTGAGGAACATACTCCGGTTTCTGACTTAGAAGGTTGTCAAAATCTAAGTCACTCAGGAACGGATAACCCTTGATCTCAATTGCTCCTCCTGGAAAAAGAAAAACAGAAATGATTCCAGCATTGTCAGAGATGGCTCCATATCTGAACAGTTTATCTTAATCTGAACTAATGACATAAGCAAGCCGACATGAAGGAAATAGAATGAAAGTCATAGTATGGAGAACAAGAAATAGGCAAGCAAACAGAGAAGTGCTGATCCTCATGGACATGAGCGATATGTCCTCAGTGTAAAAGTAAATATTAATACTATTATATATGTTACCTGTCCCAAGTCTGTGGGCAGGATTTCTTCTGAGCAGCTCATTGATGAGGTCCTGAGCGTCGGGGGGAGGGGCATGATCCCAATCCCAAATTATGTCTCCTGTTATATAGAAAATTACAGAAAATAAAAACTCTACATTGAACTGTAAGATAAAGCAATGGAAATAACAAATCCAATATAACCAGTGAAAGCAATTATTGGATTATTCTACTTACCAACTTGGCCAGTTTTATAAAGCTCAGTTAGTGTATTCTCATCAAATGGTACAGATCCCACAAGGAATTCATGCAGGATGATCCACATTGACCACCAGTCAACAGGTCTTTCGTAGCCTTCTTTCAGGAAGACCTCTGGTGCGATGTAATACGGGGTGCCCCAAACCTGAAAACCAATAGAAGATCAAGATGAGAATCGATGAAACGATTATTGTGAAACTTTTCAACCATAAAAGCACAATGACAAAAGACAACATACAGTGCCTACAAGTAGTATTCAACCCCCTGCAGATTTAGCTGGTTTGATAAGATGCAAATAAGTTAGAGCCTTCAAACTGCAAACGAGAGTAGGTTTTATGAACAGAAGCATAAATCTTACAAACCAAAAAGTTATGTTGCTCAGTTTAATTTTATTAAATTTTAAACATAAAAGTGTGGGTCAAGTATTATACAACCCCTATGTTTAATATTTTGTGGAATAACCCTTGTTTGCAATTACAGCTAATAATCGTCTTTTATAAGACCTGATCAGGCCGGCACAGGTCTGTGGAGTTATCTTGGCCCACTCCTCCATGCAGATCTTCTCCAAGTTATCTAGGTTCTTTGGGTGTCTCATGTGGACTTTATTCTTGAGCTCCTTCCACAAGTTTTCAATTGGGTTAAGGTCAGGAGACTGACTAGGCCACTCCAACACCTTGACTTTTTCCCTATTGAACCAGGCCTTGGTTTTCTTGGCTGTGTGCTTTGGGTCGTTGTCTTGTTGGAAGATGAAATTACGACCCATCTTAAGATCCTTGATGGAGGAGCGGAGGTTCTTGACCAAAATCTCCAGGTAGGCCGTGCTATCCATCTTCCCATGGATGCGGACCAGATGGCCAGGCCCCTTGGCAGAGAAACAGCCCCACAGCATGATGCTGCCACCACCATGCTTGACTGTAGGGATGGTATTCTTGGGGTCGTATGCAGTGCCATCCAGTCTCCAAACGTCACGTGTGTGGTTGGCACCAAAGATCTCGATCTTGGTCTCATCAAACCATAGAACCTTGAACCAGTCTGTCTCAGAGTCCTCCAAGTGATCATGAGCAAACTGTAGACGAGCCTTGACATGACGCTTTGAAAGTAAAGGTACCTTATGGGCTCGTCTGGAACGGAGACCATTGCGGTGGAGTATGTTACTTATGGTATTGACTGAAACCAATGTCCCCACTGCCATGAGATCTTCCCGGAGCTCCTTCCTTGTTGTCCTTGGGTTAGCCTTGACTCTTCGGACAAGCCTGGCCTCGGCACGGGAGGACACTTTCAAAGGCTGTCCTGGCCGTGGAAGGCTAACAGTAGTTCCATAAGCCTTCCACTTACGGATGATGCTCCCAACAGTGGAGACAGGTAGGCCCAACTCCTTGGAAAGGGTTTTGTACCCCTTGCCAGCCTTGTGACCCTCCACGATCTTGTCTCTGATGGCCTTGGAATGCTCCTTTGTCTTTCCCATGTTGACCATGTCTGAGTGCTGTTCACAAGTTTGGGGAGGGTCTTAAATAGTCAGAAAAGGCTGGAAAAAGAGATCTTTAATCCACACATGTGAAGTTCATTATTCTTGGTGCCTGAACTACTTCTTAATACTTTAGGGGGACCAAACAGAATTCTTGTGGTTTGAGGGGTTGAATAACAAATGACACTCTGAATTAACTTTTTACGTTTTAAAAAAACAAAAAAACAAAAAAAAAAAAAAATAAAAATTTGCTGCAGTGCATTTCCCACTTCCAGGCTGATCTACAGTACAAATGTCACAATGCCAAGTTAATTCCGCATGTGTCAACCAGCTAAATCTGCAGGGGGTTGAATACTACTTGTAGGCACTGTATCAGTGGAAAAGTTCTCTTGAAATGAAGAATGTACAGAAGAGACAATAGTGTAATGAGATTCGTAAAGAACAAGCTAGGTTCCTGTAAGTGATGCTGACCTCACTGTCCAGGAACTCTCTGTAGATGTCCACTGCTAATTCCTTGTGGACGTTGTTTTTTGGTATCATGAGACCAAGTTTTGAAACTCCAAAATCGGTGACTTTTATGTGTCCTGCAGATGTAATCAGGAGGCTGTGAAAGAAAACATGGTTTTAGACTCACAGACCATGTGATAATAGATGATAACTTTACCCCTTTATTATACTACTGGGGGCACTTACTTATCCGGCTTCAGGTCTCTGTGTACCACACCATAGCTATGGAGGTATTCTACAGCAACAACCGCTTCTGCAAAGTACAAGAGGGTCAAGGGGACAGATAACGGACCCCTGGTGCTTAGGAGGGTCCCACAGTCCCCACCTATAGAATAAAGGAAATATGAGGGGTTTATACAGCAGATCACGATGATGTATAATGAAAAGTGAGCGGAGATATTGGGGCAGGAGAGAATATATACAGATATAATGTATAGTGCACATAATATTAGCCTGAAGTCATGGTGAAATGTTGTCTGTGTAACTAATAACATAAAGTGATGTCATATCTTGTCTACAGCTGGAGATACTGACGTACTCAGTGCGGACATACAAGGAGCTCACACACATCAATGACTTTCAAGGCATCTTGGTAATAGATAACCTATAGTAAATGCTCTGTGGGGATGTAACCGTCCACGGGGACAATCCTAATGATAAGTGACGCGCCCCCTGGGCCGTGGGGTACCCGGTGCTGTGCCGGTAGATGCTGGGGGTGATATCATGGTGGCTGGCCCGGTTCGTGACCCAGGGCGGTCATTAAAAGGGGGATTGTTATTTATAGGGGATTTTATAATAGTGTTTGTGACGCCTCCTGTGGAATGCGGCTAAAGGGAGCCGCCGCTGCGGAGCAGTCCTCTGGAGCAGGTGCTATGGCAGCAGGGATGGTGTGGCTCTCCACAGGTAGAGCTAGCGCCAGGGCAGTGGAGGGGTAGATGGTGGATGCTGGTGAGAGATGGCAGGACGGTCCCGGAGGAAAGACGGACACTCACACGGGGGTAAGCTTCAGTACCTTTACTGGTGATGATGCAGGCACGGTCCAGGGTACTCCGGGCGAAGGGTGCACTTTTGGACTCTCCCCAGTGAGCGGGTGTAGGGCCTCCTGATTCGTTGCTTCCTCTTGCTAAGCTTCTGACCTGCCTAGAGCTAGGCCTAGCTTGGTTACTGTCTCTCTCTTGCACCTGCTGACCTGGTGGTAGGGCCTTCTCTTGGAGTTCACCCTCCCTTGTCGCTGGGGCCTCCGTGACTCCTAGCCCTGGTACTGTAGTCAGCGTTTGGTAGACCTGGGACCTGTAGTCCTCCAGGGGTTCCGGTGGTCCCTACTGAGTATAAAGGTGCTGACCAGGTGTCCGGTATATATCTCGGGGTGAGCCTGGTATGCTCCTCTGCCCCCTCCCTAATTCTCCCTTCTCCACTCGCCTTCATCCACACTCAGGGCCCTCACTAGGCTTCACCTCATGCTGTAGGCCTTGGCTCGCCTAAGCACAGCAGCCAGCGTGCTGCCTCTTCACTGCTCTCTGAGCGTCAGCACGCTCTCTGACTCTAAACTAAAACACTGACTAAAAACTGTAAACTGAGCTGCCTCGCTCCCCCCTCCATAAATATATCCCTAATGGGCTCCCTCTGGTGGTCTGAGGTGGTAGGGTGGAGGTGTGTGAATGCCTCTTGTGGAGAAGTCCATCCATGCACCCTTCTGGGTTCTGTGGCACCAATGCGCAGCAGGGCGCCACATAAGCGTGATGATAAGATGTCAGCAGACATGGGCTAGATATAATACAATGTACGTGTCCTACCTCCTACATACTCCATGACCATACACAGGTAAGATCTTGTAGGGAAGGACCAGACCATGGAGACCACAAAGGGACAATCAGCGAATGTCAGGATGTCCCTCTCCAGAAAGGCCGCATCCACTCCTGCTGGATATTCCAGGTTCTGCTTGGCCATTTTCTTCATGGCAAAGATCTGTTGTGAGTCTTTATGCTGCACTAAGTAGACGGCACTGGAGAGAAAGAGAATCTATGGTTTCTAATGAATCATTGTTAACAGTCCATCTATAGAAGTCATTATATGATCTTCTGTACTAATGTTTAATACTAGAAGTCTGGCCGTCACTAGAAATCCACATCTAGAAATACATGAAATAACATTACATAGATCACCTATGGGATGTCTGCACAATGCCACGTCTGCCAGACCCTCATCCAGGTGACATTATCACCTGTGGGAGGTCTGCCCAATGTCATGCCTGACCTCATCCAGGTCACATTATCACCTATGGGAGGTCTGTACAATGCTACGTCTGCCAGACCCTCACCAAGGTCACATTATCCCCTATGGGAGGTCTGCACAATGCCACATCTGCCCTCACCCAGGTCACATTACACCTATGGGAGGTCTGCGCAATCCCACGTCTGCCCTCACCCAGGTCACATTATCAACTCTGGGAGGTCTGCACAATGCCACATCAGCCCTCATCCAGGTCACATTATCACCTATAGGAAGTCTGCACAATGCCACATCTGTCCTCACCCAGGTCACATTATCACCTATGGGAGGTCTGCACAATGCCACGTCTACCCTCACCCAGGTCACATTATCACCTATGGGAGGTCTGCACAATGCCACGTCTGCCCTCACCCAGGTCACATTATCACCTATAGGAGGTCTGCACAATGCCACGTCTGCCCTCACCCAGGTCACATTATCACCTGTGGGAGGTCTGCACAATGTCACGTCTGCCCTCACCCAGGTCACATTATCACCTATGGGAGGTCTGCACAATGCTACGTCTGCCAGACCCACACCAAGATCACATTATCACCTATGGGAGGTCTTTACAATGCCACATCTGCCCTCACCCAGGTCACATTATCACCTATGGGAGGTCTGCGCAATGCCACGTCTGTCCTCACCCAGGTCACTTTATCACCTATGGGAGGTCTGCACAATGCCACGTCTGTCCTCACCCAGGTCACATTATCACCTATGAGAGGTCAGCACAATACCACGTCTGCCAGACCTTCACCAAGGTCACATTATCACCTAATGGAGGTCTGCACAATGCCACGTCTGCCAGACCCTCATCCAGGTGACATTATCACCTATGGGAGGTCTGTACAATGCTACATCTACCAGACCCTCACCAAGGTCACATTATCACCTATGGAGGTCTGCGCAATCCCACGTCTGCCCTCACCCAGGTCACATTATCACCTATGGGAGGTCTGCACAATGCCACATCAGCAAGACCCTCACCAAGGTCACATTATCACCTATGGGAGGTCTGCGCAATCCCACGTCTGCCCTCACCCAAGTCACATTATCACCTATGGGAGGTCTGCACAGTGCCACATCAGCCCTCACCCAGATCACATTATCACCTATGGGAGGTTTGCACAATGCCACGTCTACCCTCACCCAGGTCACATTATCACCTATGGGAGGTCTGCACAATGCCACGTCTGCCCTCACTCAGGTCACATTATCACCTATAGGAGGTCTGCACAATGCCACGTCTGTCCTCACCCAGGTACAATTATCACCTATGGGAGGTCTGCACAATGCCACGTCTGCCCTCACCCAGGTCACATTATCACCTGTGGGAGGTCTGCACAATGTCACGTCTGCCCTCAGCCAGGTCACATTATCACCTATGAGAGGTCTGCACAATGCCACGTCTGTCCTTACCCAGGTCACATTATCACCTATGAGAGGTCTGCACAATGCTACGTCTGCCCTCACCCAGGTCACATTATCAATTATGGGAGATCTGCACAATGTCACGTCTGTCCTCACCCATCAACTCTGACCAGCTTCCCAGTCCCTGCTGAAAAAAGCATCCCCACAGCATGATGCTGCTACCACCATATTTATCGGTGGGGATGGTGTTTTAGGGTGATGGGCAGTGTTAGCTTTCCGCCACACATAATACTTTACATTTAGCCCCAAAAGTTCTACTTTGCTTTCATCCGATCAGAGCACCTTCTCCCACATGAGAGCTGTGACCCCTCCATGACATGTGGAAGAAAGTGCTCTGGTCAAATTAAACCAAAGTAAAGCTTTTTGGGCTAAATGCAAAACGCTATATGTGTTGAAAAAACTAACACTGCACATCATCCTAAAAATGTGAAAAGTTCACAGGGTATGAATATTTTTTAAGAGCACTGTATTTTTTATCATTTTGATAGAATTTCCACAAAGTTCAAGTTCTCTAGGGAAAAGTAAGGGAAGTAAGAACCAATAAAAGAACAAGGATACAGTATATAGCCCAGATATGGTCTGAACATGGCCTAAGGCATAATAGAAATTAAAAGTTAAAGATTCCTATGCTTTGGCACTGATTAAATGGTTATTCTCATCTCAATCTATCATGGCCGAAATGGGAATAACTGTTTCTAGGTAGCAGTCATTAGAGCTGCAGTACGCTGTTTGTGTAACTCCCATATAAATGAATAGGAGATATGGAAAAAGCTAAGCAAAGAGGACTACAGTGTTGGCACTCCTGAGTTGGTGAAATAGTGTAGCTCGCTGTGCAATTCTATTTAATTTCTATGTGAATTATTGTAGGGAGAAATATTAAAATTAATCTGCTGTGAATTGACTTCAACTTGTATTTCATTAAATTTGCAGATGTGCTACTTGAATGGCGTCGATAGCAAATAAATATGTTCAGTGCCATTTTGCACCCTGCCCAAGATCGCATCATCTAAAAAGTGTGCTCATGCCAAATTATTCATGGTTGAGTGAGCTTCCCGTTAATGCCTTGAAGCTATCACAATCAGTGAATATGAATAGCGGTACCAGAGCGCCAATAACAGGGCAAAAATATTAAAAGGACTGATTTATTAATACACACAACGCGTTTCGGTGGACAAGGCCACTTTCATCAGGTGTGACAAGCAGCAAACAATTGATCCTTATATACATTTGACTAGGTATACAATTACTTAAAAGGGGCGGGGCCAGATACAGAGTAATACCTCTATATTAACCCCTTGAGTTCATATATGCTCAATAGAGTAAAAAGGATTGTTATAAAATAATGCCTAATGAAGCATATAGGGTTCTTATAAAAAGGATTCGCTGTAAAAAAAAAAAAAACTTGTGAATCCTATAATCTTAATACTTCATAGGATATATTGTCATCTACCACCCTATATTTTAGATTATATAAAAAAATAATAATAATAATTTTTACATACAACATAAAACAATACATAAATATAAAGTATAAAATTACAATCAGTTTCTATCATTGTAATTAGGAAAAGTAGACGAAGAAAGGAAAGAGAAAAAAAAAGAGAAAAAAAAGAGAAAAAAAAAATTCCAAAAAAAATCCCCCCCCCAAAAAAAAAAATTCCCAAAAAAAAAAAAAATTCAAAAAAAAAAAAAAAAGAAATTCCCCCCAAAACCCCCCCCCAAAAAAATAATAAAAATAAATAAATAAATAAATAAATAAATAAAAAAAAAATTTTTCTTTAAATTTTTTCTCCCTTCTCTCTCTCTCCTCCCTCCTCCCCTCCCTCTCTCCTTTCCCCTCTTCCCTCCTTCTCTCTCTCCTCCCCCCTCCTCCTCCATATAAAAGATATATATAATAAATTTGCTAAAATATGAAAACAATTATTTAAAAAGTTGTCTTCTCTATATTAAGGTTCAAACCTTCAGGAGACAAGGTTCCCATTTTGAAAATCCAATAATTTTCACGTGTAATGAGACGATTTAGTCTATCAGGGTGTGTATCAACTATATGATGGTGTATCTCACACCATCCTTATTGAAAAAATGACCAAGTATGCAATGGACCAGGCAACTGTTAGGTGGATTCATAACTGGCTTAGTGATCGGACTCAAAGGGTGGTTGTAAATGGCTTCACATCCAGCTGGATGAATGTCTCAAGTGGGGTACCACAGGGCTCCGTTCTGGGACCTGTATTGTTCAACATCTTTATCAATGATTTAGATGAAGGAATTGAGGGTAAACTGATTAAATTTGCTGATGACACAAAGCTAGGAGGGATAGCTAATACTAGAGAAGAGAGAGAGAGGATTCAAAAAGACCTAAATAAACTGGAGCAGTGGGCAGCAACCAACAGAATGGTTTTTAACAGGGAAAAATGCAAAGTACTACATCTGGGCAATAAAAATGAAAAAAGCATATACAGAATGGGAGGAATAGAGCTAAGCAACAGTACATGTGAAAAAGACTTAGGTATACTAATAGATCATAGACTGAACATGAGTCAACAGTGTGATGCAGCAGCAAAAAAGGCAAATACAATTCTGGGATGTATTAACAGAAGCATACAGTCTAGATCACGTGAAGTCATTATCGGTCTTTACTCCTCTTTGGTCAGACCTCATCTGGAATACTGTGTACAGTTTTGGGCACCACATTTTAAAAAAGACATAGACAAACTGGAGCAAGTTCAGAGAAGAGCGACCAGAATGGTGACTGGTCTGCAAACCATGTCCTATGAGGAACGGTTGCAGGATTTGGGAATGTTTAGCTTGCAAAAAAGAAGACTGAGAGGAGACTTAATAGCTGTCTACAAATATGTCAAGGGCTGTCACATTGTAGAAGGATCATCTTTATTCTCATTTGCACAAGGAAAGACTAGAAGCAATGGGATGAAACTAAATGGGAGGAGACACAGATTAGATATTAGAAAAAACTTTTTGACAGTTAGGGTGATTAATGAGTGGAACAGGCTGCCACGAGAGGTGGTGAGTTCCCCTTCAATGGACGTCTTCAAACAGAGGCTGGACAGACATCTGTCTGAGATGATCTAGTGAATCCTGCTTTGAGCAGGGGGTTGGACCAGATGACCCAGGAGGTCCCTTCCAACTCTACCATTCTATGATTCTATGATTCTATGATTCTATGATATGATCAATGATAGTTAGTTTTAGGTTATTAGGATTTTTTTGATGTTCTTTTAAGAAATGATTAGAAACACTATGTAGGGGAAAGCCGTTTCTAATATTTTGGCGATGTTTATTTAATCTGGAGTGCATTTCCTGGATAGTGCGGCCAATGTATTGCAGGCCGCAGGTGCACTGGAGCAGATAGATCACATATGAGGACTGACATGTAAGTCTAAAGCAAATGGGATATATCTCTCCAGTGACCGCAGAGACGAATGTTTTGGCTCCATTATCAATGGATTGACAGCATAAGCATTTAGGGACATTACATTTATAACATCCATTATTGCTAATAGGAGCTGAATGGTTCGGTCTTCTACCAATTGTTGTATTGCTAGGGGCTATATAGTTTCCTAGATTTTTACTCCTCCGATATATGACATGAGGAAATTCCGGTAAATGACCAGTTAATATTGGATCATTACTTAAAATGAACCAGTATTTTTTTAATAAACTGGATAACACTTGCGTAGGTTTACCATAAGTAGTAATCAGACTTAAACTGAAATCGTTGTTTGGCTCTTGGCTGGTATTCTTGGATTTGTTGATACACAGGTTCTGTGATAGGGATCTAGTTTTGGAGAAAGCATCCTCTAATAATTTCCGGGGGTATCCCTTAGCTCTAAAACGTTTTTGTAAAACCTTAGATTCCAGAAAAAAATCCGAATCATGTGTACAATTTTTTCTGACACGCCAATATTGACCATATGGAATATTTCTAATCCAGCTGGGTAGATGGCCACTGTCAAATTCAAGATAGCTATTTACATCCACTTCCTTAAAGTGGGTAGATGTGGATATTTTACCCGAATTGTCTATATTTATCTGAAGGTCAAGATATTGAATATTACTCTCAGATATGGTAGAGGTAAAGGAAAGACCCCAGTCGTTAGAGTTTAATTCATCAATAAATTTGGCAGCCTCCACAGTATTTCCCCTCCATATGATAAACAGATCATCTATAAAGCGGCGGTACATAACGATGGGTTTATCGGCGCCGAGGGATTGCGCGATGTGGATAGACTCGAATGCCCCCATATATAGATTTGCATAACTGGGGGCAAACCTCGTCCCCATCGCGCAGCCCCTCAGCTGCCGATACATCACCCCCTCAAAAGAAAATACATTGTTCTCAAGAATGAAAGTTATACCCCTCAATAAAAATTTTGAAGGTGGCTGTGTCCACCGAAACGCGTTGTGTGTGTATTAATAAATCAGTCCTTTTAATATTTTTGCCCTGTTATTGGTGCTCTGGTACCGCTATTCATATTCACTGATTGTCCTTTTCCCGCTGTTGGGGTGCGGTAGAGCTGCCTTTAATCTATTGTTCTTTCACCTGTGGGAGGAATTTAATTAAAATTACTACCCTGGTTTTCCAAGCTGCGCTGCCTTAACCCTTCCGGAGCGCTGCCTGGGGTGTTGGTGAAGCTGGGCGTCTATCTCGGCATTACATGCTACTAACCTGACCACGTGATCCACCACCGAGAGATCAGGATCTGTGAACGCCGCTGGAAATAGATGACAGCCACCAACAGAGCGGAGCTTGTGGAGCTTTACACTGGGGTTGTGCAGAGGTGCACAACTTCATAAGGTTAGTAGCCATCCCCACACCCCTCTACAAATTGCAATACTGAGTCACCCATTGCGCCTTGTTCTCTCCTCTCTTTACATATTGAAGCTATCACAGACACTATAAAATATGAGGGCAGGGAAAGCAGTGGCCATTTTAGGATTTTACTGCCTATGGATAGCAGTTTAGTGTGCACAGCTTATTTGGGATTATAGAAATAAAACTGAAGTTTCATTAACTACACCTGATGAGTGCCTGATTTCTTTTTTTGTATTTGATTTTATGTAGTGGTATCCTATCAGTGCACCCACCAATACGGAGTGACGTATATCCTATTCCTGTTCACAGTTCATCATTACAGCTAAGGATAGAAAGACCTAAATCACAATGTTGTGCACTACTGTAGTGTTGCAGAAATAGAGAATCGGAGTGATAGTCTTACTCTGTGAATACTAATACATACATTCAAGTGATAAGGAGGTGCAGGACCTGCAGAGTCAGTGTGAATTGATTGATCTGTAATTTACTTCAGTACCACACCTTAATAATGCAATTTTTTTTTAATTCTTGGCACCCTGACAACAAGGAGGGCAGTTCAAGTCCTCTTAGTCTTGATTTTCCTACTGAATAAAAATACTGAAGCCAAAACTAGTCTATATGGTAAATTGTGCTTCCTGGCTTGTCGGACAAGCCATAGCAACTGATGATGAGCGAGTATGCTTTGTTAACCCTTTCGCCGAGTATACTCGGGCGAGCACCGAGTAGTTACAGCTGCTCGGTGATATGTTTGAATCACTCCCGTGTGCATGATTTGCGACTTTTTGACAGCTTTGATACATGTGAGGAATGTCTGCTTCATACACATTCCTCACATGTATTAAAGCTGTCAAACCGTCGCAAACTATGCACACGGGAGTGATTCAAACATATCACTGAGCACGCTATAAATACTCGGTGCTCGCCCGAGTATACTCTGCGAAAGGGTTAACAAAACATACTCATTCATCACTATTAAGGATATACTTAAAAAAAGACAAAAGAAAATTCCCCAAATTCTACAAATTTAAATGTACCTTTTGCCTCACAAAGTGTGTGTTTTAATTTTTTATGCACACTTGGTTTATTAGTTCAATGTTACACCCCTAAACGCCACATGAATACAGTGGCCTGTTACAGCTGCCAGCTTTTGGGATGTACACCCACTTAGCTTTTCTTGCCACATCCTTTTTGGGGAAGGGGTTTTATTATTTTTAAATATATTTTAAAAATATTACATATTTTACTTTTTGCGTATCTATTTTATTAGTTCAATTTAATAACTGTACAGGCCACAACAATAATGTGGACTGTTGTCACATGTTCCTTTCTATGCATGTACCTGCCTACTAACGTAGGATTCTTGGTTACAGCTCTTTTGTTCGGGAGGTGGGGGAGAAATAGTGTTTAAAATGAAATAAAAAATAATACTGATGTTTTAATGTTTGAATACAGTGATGCTTGAAAGTTTGTGAACCCTTCAGAATGTTCCATATTTCTGCATAAATTTGATTGGAAATTAGATTTGATTTTTAAACAAGATCTAAAAGCAGACAAATAGAACCATGTAAAACAAAGGAGTGAAAAATTTTAGACATTGTAATTTTTTAAATGAGTGCACGAACAAAGAAAGTTAAAGCCGGTAACAAAAACCTGTGTATTTCCTTATGCAATTGTATTTAGACAAAGCAATCACACCTACACGTACCGGGTGCTCATCTGGCTGATTAAGTCCATGAAAATTGCAAAAAAAGAAAAACATAGTGGTATTAACCAGTCCTATTAATATCCAACGTTTTTATGCAAGACATCATATCAAAACTGGCTGCAGGGGAGAGTGAAGCACATGGGACAGCCGACAGCCGTTTTGCACCTCTCTGGTCCAGGACCCGTTGAAGCACAGTCAGGCACAAAATGGCAGTTGTCCGTCCCATGTGCTTCATATGTCTTGAATAAAACCATTGAATTTTAATAGGACCGGTGAGTACCCCTATGTTTTTCATTTTTTGCAATTTTTTTAAATGAGAAAATGATCTACTATCAAAAATCTGAGTGACAAAATTATGTGGATTTTCAGAATTAGCAGATAATTTGAAGGTGAAAATTGAAGTCTGGTGTTTTCAATCAATGGGATAACTATCAGGTGTGAGGGGGTAGCCTGTTTTTTTTCTATGAACAGGTATCTATCAAAGTATGAGCTTTGCAACATGTTTGTGGAAGTGTATTAGGCACAAACAAGTATGATTTCTGAGGCTCTCAGAAGAATTTGTTTTTGATCTTCATTAGGCAGGCAAAGGTCACAAAACAATATCTAAAGAGTTTGGACTCCATTTTTACTGTCCTCGAGGTCACAAAGAACCCACGGTATCCTCTAAGCAATTAAAGGTCTCTCTCACATTAGGCAGTGTTAATGTTCATGAGTCCACCATAAGGAGAATACTGAGCAACAAAGGTGAGCATGTCAGGATTGCAAGAAGAATGTAAATGCGCACACATCATGTAAGCTCAGCTCTCACGTCATGAAATCACTTCATACATGTCATACAAGAACAGGGAACTTGTCACAAGCGGAGTGCACTCATTCCAAAAAACATACAAACATCACTCAAGCACAGCGTTCACATCACACAAGCACAGCGTTCACATCACACAAGCACAGCGTTCACATCACACAAGCACAGCGTTCACATCACACAAGCACAGCGTTCACATCACACAAGCACAGCGTTCACATCACACAAGCACAGGGTTCACATCACACAAGCACAGGGTTCACATCACACAAGCACAGGGTTCACATCACACAAGCACAGGGTTCACATCACACAAGCATAATGCACATTACTCATGCACATCGCACATTTCACATATGCACATCACTTACGTCACAAAGAAATATCCCACACGTCACGAAGTACAATACTGACATCATGCAAGCATATCGCAAACATAACACAAGCACAATGCACAAATTACACAAACAAAGTGCACATATAACACAGGCACAGTAAGGCGGATACTGGGATAATAATAATTATTAATTAATTACGCTATTAATCATGAGGAAGTGGAGACGAAACACGCGTCGGGGCTGAGGGACGTGGAATCTACATCACACCAGTAAGTATTATTATTTTTATTATCCCGGTGTCCGCCTTATCTGCCTCCTTACTTTCTAGGTCTCTGTCATCCTTTTTGGTCAGTCTCCATGATATTTGGGAATGCAATTGCACTTTGGCACTTTAGTATGTGAACATTGCACCTTAATTATGTATTGGGAGTACTGTATATTTATTATTATTTATTGCTGACAGTGGCCTTTGTTTATGAACTTGCACTTTGGCAGTAAGTGGATGCTTTTTGTTAATTTGAAGATATACTGGGGACATTAATTCTGGTGTTTGGGTCGATACTCCTATCAGGTCCCTCTTATAAGCGGCATTTGTGTTTTTTTAAACTTGTTAATTATGTATGAATTTTTGTTCAATAAAATATATATTGTTTGCAATAATATTCTGTTGTGTCTATTAACTATCCACAGGACCTAACTGGTGCGGTATTTACCTTGTTTTAAGATTTAGGGATATTTTGTTGATTTCCGACACTATATAGCTGTTTGGATCTCTTCTCTTGGATTTAATACCCTTTCTTTATCAGTAATCTTGGTCCAATTATGTCACATATCCGCCTACAAATGCCTTGTGTCAGGAACTAAGGAGTGACCAATTAACTGCAACAGGTCTCCAAATCGAAGTTCCATAATCATCTATATTGATGCCCAAGAAATATATTATTTGCACTTGGTCTTCTGTTTCATTTTCAGCTACAGGGGCACCAGAATTCAGCATCCACGTGAAGGTTACAAGCACATGCCAGGCTACATCCATTTTGGCAGGGCCAATAAAAAGGAAATAATCCAGATAATGCAGAAAGAAGGCAACCTCTACATTCTCCTCCACAACCCACTTCAAGAATGAACTGAATAGTTCAAAATAATAGAATAATATGGAGGATCATATCATAATGGTAGTGGAAAAAAATAGCCTAGCAGGTGAAAATATTCTTAGTTAACTAGGAGGAGACCCCCCTGTCCCTACTTCCCTCAACAAGGGTAGAGCATTATCAAACATGTATAAAGAGCCCAAGATTCACCTCTGTTGATCCCATTATTAACTGATAGAAAGGACAAATAATGAATCTTATTTGTTTTTTGGGGGGGACTATTCCTAAGTCTGAGATGCAGAAGTTATAGAATGTAGGGCCCGCGATGTGACCTGAAATTCTTCCTAGCTGAACTTCTTGCTGTAGCTTAGCTAGGACCACATTGGGGTCAATTTTAAATTAGCCGAAAAGGATCGGGAATCATTCGGTATAAAGGATATTCAGAAGCTTCCCGCAAAAATCTCTGCCTCCTGCTTCTTAGGATTAAGGCTTAGCCACAAGTCTATCTTTATTCTTTCCACTGGCGCCCTCGTTTCTAGATACTGCAAAGCCCGACTTAGCGGCATCCAATTACTTGGCTTTCTTAAAGGGAAGCTGTCAGCAGATTTTACTACCCACAACTGATCAAATTTGTGTTAGGTTGCTGTAAAGCAGATTGATTCTGTACCTTTGTTTTTTCAATCCTTTACTACTGTATATTCCTGATTAACCGCTTTTCCAATTTTTATGTAAATTACCGGCAAGTGCAAGTGGCTTGGCCCTGCCCTTACACCTCTCCAGGCTCTCTCCCTCTTTCCTCACCCACCACCGTCCTCCCGTCACTGAATCACAGGTCACTCTTTCCTGAATGACCTGCGTTCCCCTTCAGAGATCTTGTGTAGCCACCATCATTCCCTAGTATGGCTCGGTCAAATCTTGATGATGTTTTGAGAGCCAGACTATGAATCTCTACTTACGCGAGATCTCTGGCAGGAAAATCAAGTCACTGAGACATGAGGATTGCTTTATTTTTCTGTCATCAGAGCCATATGAGGGCTTGTTTGGTTTATGCAAAGCGAGTTCCACTTTTGAATGTCACCATTTAATATACCATATATTTTAATGTACTGAAAAATGAACACTAAAAAAATAAATTAAAAATTAGGTTTGTGTCCCCATTTTCTGAGACCTATAAATTTTGCACTTCTCCATCAATGGAGCGATGTCAGGGCTTATTTTTTGCTGGCAAATTGTAGTTTTTATTGGTATCATTTTGGGATATAAATAACTTTTTTTTAGCTTGCTCAGCATAAAAACTGCAATATCTTAAAGGTTTGAACCTTCACAAATGTGGCAATACCTATTTGTGTTTCAGTGTATACTAAGACCCTTGACTTAATCTTTTCTCATTGATCGAGATGTTTGAGAGCTAAAAATAAGGTTTTATCGCTACAATTTTTGTTGCTTTTTTTTACATTTTTGGAAAGAGACAAGATGACTTTTGGTATTTTTACACTGTTCACAATACATGATGAATAATGCAATCTTTTAAAGTATTGGTTATACTTATTTTTTCAGATTTTTTTTATTTACAGAAATGGAACATGAGGTTGATTTCAATTTTCTTTTATTTTTCTTAATATTCATAAAAAAAATTGAAAATATTTTTTCAATTATTTTTATTTCTCCCTGTGATCAATTGATCAACCATGCTTTGATATTGTAGAGTACTGAACTTTGACTGATCTATAAAGTACTGTATCTGGCAAGACTTACTTGGAATACAAAGATGGAAGACCTGGGAGTCTTCATTAGATCCTTGGCTACCATAATAACCAATTGGTGTTATGCGATTACATTGTCTGAACAATCAGACACTGTTGACCATGGAAGTTAAAGTGTTGTGGATGGAGCAGCATTGGATCACGTCAGTTACAGGCAGATGTCAGCTATAGAAATGAGGCAGCAATGAATTTGTATGGCACTCCAGACTTCCATAAAAACTCAAATATTTATATATATGTGTATTGTGGGGTTTCTACTCACTTGGGTGTGTCGGGAGGCAAACAGGAAGTATGTTCCTTTAAATGTCCATGTTGGTTTATTACTTCATAAACCAGGCAAAAGCAAAAGAAATACAAATAGCCTTTAGTTCAGGCAAAAACAAAGTAAAGAGTCCTTAAGGCAAAGTCTCTGGTTAGCCAGTCCTGTGGGCACACAGGCTGGGTAACATCCAGTTCACTGGCACAGTCGGGAGACCACAACACATAGGAGGCCTTCTCCCTCCAAACACACAGACCATGTGCCAAACAGCGGCCTCCATTTTATATCTTAACCACACCCACACACCCAGAGGTGAGTTTTGTGGGTAGCTAGACCCGCCCATCTCTCCAACTACCCGTAACCCGGCCCCAGGTGCACCAAATAGTCCTCTTAGTGCTTATGTGCACTAGAGCAAAGTTCCAGGTTACATCACAGAGGACAGCCATCTCTGTGATACATACTTCCCATCAACTATGTGTCCATTAGCCACCTTACAGTATATATATACAGTACAGACCAAAAGTTTGGACACACCTTCTCATTTAAAGATTTTTCTGTATTTTCATGACTATGAAAATTGTACATTCACACTGAAGGCATCAAAACTATGAATTAACACATGTGGAATTATATACTTAATAAAAAAGTGTGAAACAACTGAAAATATGTCTTATATTCTAGGTTCTTCAAAGTAGCCACCTTTTGCTTTGATGACTGCTTTGCACACTCTTGGCATTCTCTTGATGAGCTTCAAGAGGTAGTCACCGGAAATGGTCTTCCAACAATCTTGAAGGAGTTCCCAGAGATGCTTAGCACTTGTTGGCCCTTTTGCCTTCACTCTGCGGTCCAGCTCACCCCAAACCATCTCGATTGGGTTCAGGTCTGGTGACTGTGGAGGCCAGGTCATCTGGCATAGCACCCCATCACACCCCTTCTTGGTCAAATAGCCCTTACACAGCCTGGAGGTGTGTTTGGGGTCATTGTCCTGTTGAAAAATAAATGATGGTCCAACTAAACGCAAACCGGATGGAATAGCATGCCGCTGCAAGATGCTGTGGTAGCCATGCTGGTTCAGTATGCCTTCAATTTTGAATAAATCCCCAACAGTGTCACCTGCAAAGCACTCCCACACCATCACACCTCCTCCTCCATGTTCACGGTGGGAACCAGGCATGTAGAGTCCATCCATTCCCCTTTTCTGCGTCGCACAAAGACACGGTGGTTGGAACCAAAGATCTCAAATTTGGACTCATCAGACCAAAGCACAGATTTCCACTGGTCTAATGTCAATTCCTTGTGTTCTTTAGCCCAAACACGTCTCTTCTGCTTGTCACCTGTCCTTAGCAGTGGTTTCCTTGCAGCTATTTTACCATGAAGGCCTGCTGCACAAAGTCTCCTCTTAACAGTTGTTGAAGAGATGTGTCTGCTGCTAGAACTCCGTGTGGCATTGACCTGGTCTCTAATCTGAGCTGCTGTCAACCTGCGATTTCTGAGGCTGGTGACTCGGATAAACTTATCCTCAGAAGCAGAGGTGACTCTTGGTCTTCCTTTCCTGGGGCGGTCCTCATGTGAGACAGTTTCTTTGTAGCGCTTGATGGTTTTTGCTACTGCACTTGGGGACACTTTCAAAGTTTTCCCAATTTTTCGCACTGACTGACCTTCATTTCTTAAAGTAATGATGGCCACTCGTTTTTCTTTACTTAGCTGCTTTTTTCTTGCCATAATACAAATTCTAACAGTCTATTCAGTATGACTATTAGCTGTGTATCCACCATACTTCTGCACAACACAACTGATGGTCCCAATCCCATTTATAAGGCAAGAAATCCCACTTATTAAACCTGACAGGGCACACCTGTGAAGTGAAAACCATTTCCGGTGACTACCTCTTGAAGCTCATCAAGAGAATGCCAAGAGTGTGCAAAGCAGTCATCAAAGCAAAAGGTGGCTATTTTGAAGAACCTAGAATATAAGAAGGTACAATTTTCATAGCCATGAAAATACAGAAAAATCTTTAAATGAGAAGGTGTGTCCAAACTTTTGGTCTGTACTATATATATATATATATATATATATATATATATATATATATATATATATATACTGTATATGCATCACTGGATTGGTCGCTGAGGAGTTAATATCATTCTATAGTGGACAAGAATTTGTCCCTTAGTTTTCAAAAGGGTGGAGATTATAAGACATAAATAAGCACTTGGCCCATAGACCCCTGGGACCCCTGCCAATCGGGATTATGGGGAGTCTAAGGTCCACCGTGTGAAGGGTGCTGTAGTGAGCATGTGCAATTTATGTTCCATTCTCAGTATATAGAAGCCGTGGTCGCACATGCTCACTACTGCTCTCATCACATAGGTTATTTTGCCCTCACAACATTCTCGGAATTGGTGGGGGTCCCAGCAATAGGACTATGATTTTTTATACCTAGACTATAAGGTATATTCTGTCCCCTAAAAGAACCAATGATCTACATTGTAAAGCACACACTATCCAGGTTGTGGATTATGTAACTGATTCCTTGTTAGGCATGAGATTTTTTGGAATTTTTCAGCCCACCTCTCCTCCTCCATTCATAAGCCACCAGATAAAGAGATAATAAGTAGGATTACTGCCTGCATGTCCAAACAGTCATGCCGTCCCACTTATATCTTCTACAGAGTAAATTCTTCTATTCTGAACACAAAGTTAGAGACATGGCATTCTTGAATAATTTCCGTCCTTAAAGAGGTGAAACTAAAATAATAAAAAGGATTTGGACAGCTGTTAAATCCCCTTGCCCACTCCTGTGGGTGAGAGACTTGGTAATAGCTGGTGGGAGGCGGCTGGAGAAGTTAGTGGCCATTTGCTCAGCAGTAGGCTGCGTGTGTGTCACAAAATGCAACTTTCCCTGTCTCTCTGTCTCCTGCCAGGCAGAGCTATTAAAGCTATTTTGAAAGTGACCCTTCAGCTTAAGTACGCTCAGAAAGAGAGAGGGGAGAGAGGAGGTAGCAGCTGTTTGGAACCATGACTGAAGATGACGGATTCGATTGTGGTGGAGGGTCAAGTCAGATTGAGAGATGGAAAAAAGGTCAGCGAAATGGACATTTTTTCCACCGTCACCTTCAATTTCCAGGAAATATTGTGTTCTGGAATTTCAAATGGTCCTTCTTATGATTTTCCTAATCATTTCCCGTTGTTTTGTGCTTTCAGTGGAAGAATAGGTGGGTTCTTCTTCGAAAACCTTCCCCTGTTGCAGGTACGGTACTTTTTTTTTATTCTTAACCTTATTAACTTTTAGACAGTACTGTAGTAATCAATACAAAACCTGAATGTAATTTCATGTTCACCCTCAAAGATGTGAAGGATTTTTAGAAGGTTTCTTCCAGGTAGGAAAGGGGTAATTTTTCTTTTCAGAAAACACTTTTGTCCTGGTGGTTCAGTCAAAAAAAACCCTTCTTCGAAGGTTAATAATATGACTTTATTCTTAAGATTTTGCTTTTCTTTGAATTTGAAGTCTTCTAATTCCTATACGTGGATTTCACTTCTTCTTTTATGCAATGTTTTGGTTTAATTACTTTTTTATTTTTATTTTTTCTCCAAGTTGTCGTAGACTTCAGTGGAGGCACGATTTAGGGTAATTGTTGAGATTCACGTTTAGTGGCCTCTCTTTCAGATATATCAATGGGCACAGAGAAGGGTTTGTTACTTCAAAGCACATTGCACTTACAAAAATAGAAAGAGGATACAGAACTCTGCCTAGCGTGTGAGCGAGCTGTACGAAAGGGGTGAGATGACATTAAAACTTTGCAGCAGGTTTCATGTTTCCCAGCAGCTTGAAACATTATGGCAGAATGGTGCGACTTCCAATGTTTCTTCATATTGAAATATTCAATTTGAAATTGTCTACAAAAAAAATAATAAAATTATACAATTGGAATATATAATTTATTAAAACTACAAAAATACTTTAGAATTTAGTGATTTTCAAGAATTAATATCTTAATATACAGTTGAAACCAGAAGTTTACATACACTATATAAACAGACATATATGCATGTTTTTCTCAATATCTGACATGAAATCAGAATAAACCTTTCCCGTTTTAGGTCAATTAGGATTACCATCATTTTTAATATTTGCCAAATGGCAGAATAATGAGAGCGAGAGAATGTTTTAAGGCATTTTATTACTTACTGCAAAGTCAAAAGTTTACATACATTTCATTAGTGTTTGATACAATTGCCACTGAATGACTTGGGTCAAACGTTTGGGATATCCTTCCACAAGCTTCTCACAATAGTTGGTGGGAATTTGGGCCCATTCCTCCTGACAAAACTGGTGTAACTGATCCAGGTTTGTAGGTCACCTTGCTCACAGGCTTTTCACAGGATTTAGATCAGGGCTTTGGGATGGCCACTCCAAAACATTGACTTTGTTATCCTTAAGCCACTTTGTTACCATTTTGGCAGTATGCTTTGGGTCATTGTCTATTTGGAAGACCCATTTCTGCCCAAGCTTTAACTTCCTGTCTGATATCTTGAGATGTTGCTTCAGTATTGCCCCATAATCTTCTTTTCTCATGATGCCATCTATTTTGGGAAGTGCACCAGTCCCTCCTGCAGCAAAACAAACCCACAACATGATGCTGCCACCACAGTGTTTCACAGTTGGGATCGTGTCTTTAGGCTTCCAAGCTTCTCCCTTTTTTCTCCAAACGTAACGATGGTCATTATGCCCAAAAAGTCCAATTTTAGTTTCATCAGACCACAGGACATGTCTCCAAAATGAAAGTATTTGTTCCTATGTCCATTTGTAAACATTAATCTGGCATTTTTATGTTTCTTTTGGAGTAATGGCTTCTTCCTGGCAGAGTGGCCTTTCAACCCATGTTGATACAGTACTCGTTTTACTGTGGTTATTGACACAATCTTACTAGCTTCCTGCATCATCTTCACAAGGTCTTTTGCTTTTGTCCTTGGGTTGATATGCACAAGTCAGACCAAAGCACGTTCATCTCTGGGACACAGAACCTGTCTCCTTCCTGAGCGGTATGATGACTGGACATTTCCATCTTGTTTGTACTTGCATATAATTGTTTGTACAGATGAATGAGGCACCTTCAGGCATCTTGAAATTGTAGCCAAGGATGAGCCAGACTTGTGCAAGTCCACAATTCTCTTCCTGATATATTGGCTGATTTCTTTAGAGTATCCCATTATGTTACACAAAGAAGCAGTGTGTTTCAGGTGTGCATTAAAATACATCTACAGGTGTGTCTCTAATTAACTCAGATGTTGCCAAAAAATCAGAAGCTTCCAAACACATGACATTATCATATGGGCAGTCCAGGATTATTTAAAGGCATAGTAATCTTAGTGTATGTAAACTTTTGACTTCGCAGTAAGTAATAAAAATGCCTTAAAACATTCTCTCTCTCTCTCATATTATTATGGTATTTGGCAAATATTAAAAATGATGGTAATCCTAATTGACCTACAACGGGAAAGGCTTATTCTGATTTCATGTAAGATATTGAGAAAAAAACATGTGTTTTTTTATATAGTGTATGTAAACTTCTGGTTTCAACGCTATATGATATTTTCTAACAAAGGTAAAGGCTGTTAGGTAACTGGATGATACCTGAGTGCCAAAAGCTCTCCTGCCTTTATATGTAGATAACGGGGCTTAGTCAACGACAGACTTCTTTCTCAGGGCCCAGTATAGGAAATTATTTTGCAGAACTATAATTAATTTATATAAAAATGTGCACGTCCACTTTATACTATCATCATATCAATAAATTGTAGTAATGGCCCTTACTCCAAATCAGCTTAAGTGAAGTTGTCTTCTGCTGGATTTTTGGGACTCATTATCATGTCATTAACTAAGCCCCCCATAAGATCCTCTGATACCCTAATGGGATGGGTCCAACCTTGAACCTAAGGGAAATGTGCCTAATTCTGGCAGTGGACAGCATAACTTTCCTCTCCACTGCAGACTTTTGATCTTCTGCTGGTCATGTGAGGGTCATCATACCTCTTGGTAACTTGTCCTAGCCTGGTTTCTGAGATTTTGTGGACAGAAGTAATTTCTATTGGAGGTTAAGAGGACCATTAACCAGTTTGAGATTGTAAACTAGCCACGTCATGGAGTAGTAGCTGTCGAGTTGAGAAAAACGTAATTTTTATTTTTTAACAACTCCGTTGCAAAGATATTTGCTTGTAAAGTTTAGGTTATAATTAATGTTAAACTCATGTTGTACTTCTTCGCTTGTATGACATTGACCAATCATAAGCAAACAGCAACATCCTGGGGAAAAAAGAACAAAAGCTTAGAAAAGGTTTTCTCCTGTGTAAGACATGTAATGACAGACAGTCTTCTCTCCTCACTTGTTTCACTGTTGAGTGTTTACAAGTGCTGTACAGGGATAAATAACACCTCTCAGCTTTCATCTCAATAAGGGACAGTACGGTTGAGCTAACAGGGCTTCAGCTAAATACATGTTTGTAATGGGACTGAGCTCAGCTCTGCTGTACTACCCTGTCCCCACACAGACTGCCATGATAAGAAATCTGAAAGGTTTTTGTAATTCCTACAAGTCTATGTATCAATCTGCTCATCTCTTTCTGCTCTATAAAAGATCAATGGCAGATTATATTGCATCTTCAGTGTGACAGATTCATTTTTAAGGGCTATGTGTAAGGCAGTGATGGCTCTGTGGTTGGCACATTAACTATAGAGGTTCTCTGGGAGAAGGGTGAACTCTGGCTAACTATGTTAAAGTGAATTTGTCACTAGATTTCACAATATAAGCTGCACACATTACTAAATACATTCCTCTGCATCGTGGAAATATGGAAATTACAGGATGGATAGATATTACTGATCTGCAAATAATGAAACAATGGAAACAAAATGTTGGAAACATTTATTTATTCAACATGGAGTATGAGCGCCACATGCAGAAATCCCTGCACTTACAGTGTCGGCTGCTATTAAAGAGGTGATTAATGGTTGTCTGGGAAATGTTCTGCCGCACTCAATGCACTTTGGCATGAAAATCATCAAGATCTGCTGCTGGCAGCTTCTTGTGCAATTTCATCAATGACATCTTACATGTGCTTGCTGTGAGACAAAGTCTGGAGACACTGTAGGTCATGGTAGCACGTTTAGGTCGCGCAGGCTGCTCACAATAGCACGAGCAGCATGCGACCTAATGCTGTTGTATTGCAAAATGGCTTTTGGACGCTTTCGAGAAATGTCCGCTCCACTGGTTCCACCATCAAGTCCAGGTCCATAGTGTACCTGGAATGAAGACTAGGGGGGTCCAACTACTGTACATTATGCTACCTCACACCATAATCCCAGGTGTAAAACTGGTGTCACATTCCCTCGTAAAGGCCTCTTCATTGTCTTGACTACGTCCAAGACAAAAGTGGGACTCATCGCTGAAGAGGACAGACCTCCCTTCCAGCCTCCATTACCTTTTTCTGCGCCATGAAAACCTTAGAGAGCGGTGGTGTGAGGTCAATGGAGCACCTGTAGCTGGACGTCTGGCTCGTAGCTCAATGTCATGTAATTCCCTACTGATGGTTTGTGTTGACATTATTTGATGCCTTATGCTTCGTATGTGATGTCCAATTTCACTTGCAGCACAGATCAATCGTGGAACTAGGTGGTACAGCCATTTCTAGAAAATGTCCCAGAAACCATTTTTCAACATGATAACGCCATGCTGCATGCTGCTCGTGCTACTGTGAGCAGCCTCCACAGTCTAAATATGCCATTGCACAAGGAGCTTCCAGCATTGGATATTAATGATTTATAGGAGTGCATTCAGCGCGGCAGAACCTTCCTCAGACAACCATTATTAACCTCATTGATAGCAACCGAGGCTATAATTGCAGGACTGTTCTGCACAGGGCGCTCATACTCCAGACTGAATAAAACATGATGTTTTAAAAATTTTGTTTCCAATTTTTCATCATTTGCAGATTAGTAACATACCTATCCATCCTGTGATTTCTATAATTAAATCATTCTTTCTTCTTGGTGTTGAAATTTCAATGTTGAGGAGTGTAGATCTCTTAGGCCTGATGAGGATGGTATACTTATGAAAACCTATAGCTTCATAACACTGATATTAAAATCAGTTCAGCTAAAGAGTCAGAAAACTCATGAGTTCAAGTGTATACAGTGAATTCACCCAACCAGATTGACTAACAGCTGCAGCTTGTACTGAGCAGTGTGAGACATCAGCAGCAGTAGGAGAGACACTGAAGAACTGACAATCAGGCTAGATTGGGAGTGATTCCACAGCAGGACGTAAGAAGGAGCTGTCAGTTAGGTGAGGTGCATGGAGATGCAGCACACTGAGATGCTGGTACTTAGGGTAGGTGGGCAGAGATTTAGTAGCAACAGGGAGAAGGCACACTGAGGAGGTTTACTAGAGCTTGAGTTTGAACTGACATGGATTTTCATAATAAATACACCAGCCTCATCAGCTTTAAAAGATCTACGTAATAAATGTAAATTGTTGTATTTTAAAAACTAATGAATGATCCACATTATATTCCACTGTGGTTTGCATTCTTATTCTTATGGTATCACTTGGACTAGAGGTGCTATGGGAGCCTGCAGACATGAAGAATTAACCCTTACTCATTTAAATTAGTGTTTTGTGTGCGTTAGGCACTGACATGTCGGATCCTTTAGGCTCAGTGGTGTAACTAGAGCCCCTGTACTGGGCTGTATCCTGTAACAAATATCCCTCATCCAGGGCCTCTTTCTATAATAATGTCTCTCATCCTGGGTCTCTTCGTTTAATAATGTCCCCGTACTGGGTTGCATCCTCCAAAGATTTTCTATTGAGTTCAGGTCTGGAGACTGGCTAGGCCACTCTAGGACCTCGAAATGCTTCTTACAGAGCCACTCCTTAGTTGCCCTGGCTGTGTGTTTCAGGTCATTGTCATGTTGGGAGACCCAGCCATGACCCATCTTCAATGCTCTTAATGTGGGAAGGAGATTGTTGGCCGAAATCTTTCAATTTCATGACCCTGTCCATCCTCTCTTAAATACGGTATGTGAAGCCCAGCTGTGCTTGGTATCACAGACCCAGAAGGGTGTATTGAAGGATTCCTCCACAAGAGGCCCCCATACCCATTCACACATCTCCACCTTCCACCTCAGACCACCAGAGGGAGCTCCTTAGGGAGATATATAAGGGAAGGTGGAGCCAGGCAGCCGTTAGTCTAGACAGGAACTGACAGAGAGTAAACCTGTTGAGAGAGTTCCTGCAGTGTAAAAGCCTGAGAGAGGTCGGTCTGCAGTGGAGCTTATCCAGATCAAGACTCGGTGTAGCTCAGTGAGGTGAACTGTAGGTGTGCCGGCGCCATAAGATCGGTGAATCGCGGCACGCTGCCGTTAGTGTGAGTAGCCTATTGAGAGTCCGAATAGGCCGAAGGCGAAGGAGTAGAGAGTTAGTACATAGGGGGCAGAGGAGCTTAACTAGCTCACCCCAGAAGAAGAAGTAGTTACCGGACACCGGGTCCGAAGCTTGCCGGGATCTCCACGACCCAGCAAGATAAACCGGAATCCCTGGAGAACTACAGGTCCCAGGATCGCTAAAGTGCTGATACGTACCAGAGCCAGGAGACACATAGGCCCCGTAGGTCGGGAGCGTGCACTCCAAGAGAAGGCCCTACCACAAGGTCAGCCAGCGCAGGACAGAGACAAAGTTAGGCCTAGCTCCAGGCAGGTCAGAAACTTACTACGCAGCAGCAAGAACCAGGAGGTCCAAAACCTGCTCATTGGGGAGGATCCGGACATACACCCTTCACCCTACAGTGCTCCGGGGAGTGCCTGAAATTCCACCAGTAAAAGGTACTGAAGTGACTATCGTGTCCGTCCCTGTTCTTGCTCTGGCCCGGCGTAGTCTCTTTGTCCTGCATCCCCGTTCCTATACTGCCCTGAGGCCCAGCTCTACCTGTGGAGAGCAATACCATCAAGCTGCCCTATCATCAGCCTCAGTGGACTGCGCAGCGCTGGTGATCCTCACCAGAAACCACAGGTGGCGTCACAAACTCTTTCTTTTATAAACTTTACAAATATCAACCCCTTTTTAAAGAGAGGCCCAGGGTACGGGCCCGGGAGCAGACCACCGTGATACCCCTAAAGGCCAGGCTAAAGGCCCGGGTACCGAGTTATCCCCATCTTCCTCTGGGCTAGTCAGGTACAGTCATCCTGTCCTCTTTGCAGAAAAGCACCTCCAAAGTATGATGTTTCTCCCACTATGCTTCACAGTTGGGACGGTGTTCTTGGGCTTGTACTCATCCTTCTTCTTCCTCCAAACACGGCGAGTGGAGTTGATACCAAAAAGTTCTATTTTGGTCTCATCTGACCACATGACCTTCTTTCATGCCTCCTCTGGATCATCCAGATGGTCATTGGCGAACTTCAAATGGGCCTGAACATGTGCTGACGTAAGCAAGGGGAAATTGCATGCCCTGCAGGATTTGAATCCATGACGGCGTGTTACTAATGGTAATGTTTGAGATTGTGGTCCCAGCTCTCTTCAGGTCATTGACCAGGTCCTCCCGTGTAGTTCTGGGCTGATTCTTGACCTTTCTCAGATTCATCATTACCCCACGAGACGAGATTTTGCATGGAGCCCCAGACCGAGGAAGATTGACAGTCATCTTGTGTTTCTTCCATTTTCTAATAATTGCGCCAACAGTTGTTGCTTTCTCAACAAGCTGCTTGCCTATTGTCCTGTAGCCCATCCCAGCCTTGTGCAGATCTATAATTTTGTTCCTGGTGTCCTTAGATAGCTCTTTGGCTTTGGCCATGGTGGAGAGGTTGAAGTGTGATTGATTGAGTATGTGGACAGGTGGCTTTTATACAGGTAACGAGTTCAAACAGGTAACGAGTGCAGAGTAGGAGGGCTTCTTAAAGAAAAACTAACAGGACTGTGAGAGCCAGAATTTTTGCTGGTTGGTAGGTGATTAAATACTTATTTCATGCAATAAAATGAAATTCAATTATTTAAAAATCATACAATGTGATATTCTGTTTTTTTTTATCTTTAGATTCTGTCTCTACGATAAAGTGTATCTACGATAAAAATTACAGATCTCTCCATTCTTTGTAGGTGGGAAAACTTGCAAAATCGGCAGAGTATCAAATACTTATTTCCTCCACTGTATATATATTAATCGTGCTCCCTCTGTCTTGCTCTTTTTCCTACTATTTCTTCTACTACGTGATTACCTTGGAGATATAGATACATTCCATGTGTCAATCTTTGATAATACAAGTGACAAGTCTTACTGCTAAACCCTCTGCAGTGAGAAGCCGCATTCCATTAATTCAAACCTTTTGAAAAACATTCAAGAAACCGGCCTGAAATCCATCTTTCTTATTTCTAGGGATTTGATGCTCATCTGTAATAATTATTAGAAATCCTGGGATGCCGGTATCATGTTCTGGAGGTCTGAACACGAAGTAGACATGGTTCCCGGTATTTAATCATCTTCCTGAAATAAATAGCTGACAGGTTCAGAGACTTTACTACAGAGGTTTCTATTAGGCGTAACTCTTGTACTGTTATGTAGGCAGAATATTGGGTGACGCTAACGAGACATTTATGGAAACTATAGCAAGAAGATGGTGAATTCCATATGAAGTTATTATGCGAGGAGCAAAACTGGTTACTGCATGTGTGTAGTTCACTTATTATCATTTGCGTTGCCCTGTTGCATTTTAGGTTGCTTACAGTGACCTCCTGTCTGGGTGACTACCATTTGGCTACATGCAACTATCTGAATGAAAGTGGTCACTGGAAGTTCTATCTGTTATAAAGCAGACTGTTTCCATGCTGTCAGCAATGTTTCCTATTTCCCCCCACTATTGTTCATATTAAATCGCATTTTGTTAGATATTTCATCACCCACAAATCCATGGGAAATCTTTGCTACCATTCCTACAACTATGGATTGAATTTGAAAACTGCCTTAACCCTTTCACCTCGAAGTCTATTTTCAGCTTCCTGACCAGGCCAATTTTTTTAATTCTGACCAGTGTAATTTTATGAGGTAATAACTCTGGAACGCTTCAACGGACCCCACTGATTCTGAGATTGTTTTTTCTTGACATATTGTACGTTATGCTAGTGGTAGAATTTCTTTGATGTGACTTATGTTTGTAAAAATTTGTGTTGCAAAAATTTTAAAATTTGAATTCTTTTGCTCTTAAATCAGAGAGATATGTCACACAAAATGGTTCATAAATAACATTTGCCACATGTTTACTTCACATCAGCACAATTTTGGAAACATAATTTTTTTGTTAGGAAATTACAAGGGTTAAAAGTTGACCAGTGATTTCTCATTTTTATGACAAAAATTACAGAACCATTTTTTTAGGGACCACATCACATTCGAAGTGACTTTGAGGGGCCTTTATGACAGAAAATACACAAAAGTGACACCATTCTAAAAACTGCACCCCTCAAGGTGCTCAAAACCACATTCAAGAAGTTTATTAAACCTTCAGGTGCTTCACAGGAGTTAATGGAATGTGGAAGGAAAAAATAAACATTTAACTTTTTTTCACAAACATTTTACTTTAGACCCAATTTTTTTTACTTTGACAAGGGTAAGATGAGAAAATGGACCTCAAAATTTGTTGTGAAATTTCTCCTGAGCACACCGATACCAAATATGTGGGGGAAAAACACTGTTTGCGCGCACAGCAGGGCTCTTAAGGGAACGAGCGCTATTTGACTTTTTGAATGTAAAATTTGCTGGCATAATTAGTGGTTTGGAGAGCCCCTGATGTGCCTAAACAGTGGAAACTCCCCACAAGTGACACCAATTTGGAGAATAGACCACCCAGGGAACTTATCTAGATGTGTGGCGAGCACCTTGAACCCCCAGGTGTTTCACAGAAGTTTATAACTTTAAGCCGTGAAAATAAAAAAAATCACATTTTTCCCACAAAAATGTGCTTTAACCCCAAATTTTGCATTTTCACAAGGGTAACAGGTGAAAATGGACCCCAAATTTTTTTGTGCAATTTCTCCTGAGAAAACAGACACCCCATATGTGGTCAAAAACTACTTTTGAGGCACAGTACAAAGCTCAGAAGGGAAGAAGCGCCATATTGGAGTTCAGATTTTGCTGAATTGGTTTGAGGGTGCCATGTCACATTGGTAGAGCCCCTGAGGTGCCAGATCAGCCGAATTCCCCCATAAGTGACCCCATTTTGCACACTACACTTCTCAATGAATTCATCTAGGGATGCAGTGATCATATTGACATCACAGATGTGTCACAGCATTTTATACCTTTGGGTAGTGAAGAAAAAATAATTACATTTTTACCACCAACATGTTGTTTTAGCCCCAGATTTTACATATTCGCACTGGGAAATGGGTAAAAATGGCACTAAAATTTGTCCCACAATTTCTGCTGAATGTAGAAATACACCATATATGGCTGTTCAGTACTGCTTAGCCATACGGCGAGACTCGGGAGGGATGGAGTGCTTTTTGCCTCCTGGAGCGCACATTTTCCTAGAATAGTTGGCGGACTCTATATACAGAGCCCCTAATTGCTAGAAAAGGAGAATCCCCCTCAAGTGACTCCATTTTGGAAATTATACTCCTTTGTATTCAGACCCCTTTAAATTTTTCACTCTTTGATTCACTGCACCTCTTTGGTAAATTCTAAAAAGTTCATTTTTTTCTCATTAAAGTATACTCTGCACCCCATCTTGACTGAAAAAAAATAGAAATGTAGAAATTTTTGCAAATTTATTAAAAAAGAAAAACTAAAATATCACATGGTCATAAGTATTCACACCCTTTGCTCAGTATTGAGTAGAAGCACCCTTTTGAGCTATTACAGCCATGAGTCCTCTTGGGAGTGATGCAACAAGTTTTTTACACCTGGATTTGGGGATCCTCTGCCATTCTTCCTTGCAGATCCTCTCTAGTTCCGTCAGGTTGGATGGTAAACATCGGTAGACAGCCATTTTCAGGTCTCTCTAGAGATGCTCAATTGGGTTTAGGTCAGGGCTCTGGCTGGGCCAGTCAAGAATAGTCACAGAGTTGTTCTGAAGCCACCCCTGTTATGATCTGCAACAAGAACTAAGGAAAGAAGGGGAAATATTTCCCTACAGTAAGACTAAGCTGAATCCCTACGATGTAGCGGGCTGCCTGTTCCTAGCAAACAGGAACAGACCCGCCTTAGTCCTAGGCTAGTCTGAACGAAGACCTATAGAAAGAAGGGAAGGGGTCCCTAAAAGAACTAAGGACTGGAACAAAAATGGGACACCTCCTGAACAGAGAAAGTTGTTTGCAGAAAACAAAAGATAAACTGACAAAAAGGTACTAGAGGTCCCAAAGGACCAAGCGAACTGAAAGATTTAGGCACCAAAGCACCTGGCTAGCAAAACAGTCAAACAACACTGAAGTCCAGCACAGCCAAAAGGGCGGAGCTGGAATATAAAGGCAGATGGTCACGTGATCGCAAAACACAAGATGGAAAAAACAAACAGGAGGGTTCTAACAACTCCTTTGTTATTTTAGCTGTGTGCTTAGGATCATTGTCTTGTTGGAAGGTGAACCTTTGGCCAAGTCTGAGGTCCAGAGCACTCTGGAAGAGGTTTTCATCCAGGATATCTCTTTACTTGGCCGCATTCATGTTTCCTTCAATTGCAACCAGTCGCCCTGTCCCTGCAGCTGAAAAACAACCCCATAGCATGATGCTGATACCACTATGTTTCACTGTTGGGATTGTATTGGACAGGTGATGAGTAGTGCCAGGTTTTCTCCACACATACCGCTTAGAATTATCACCAAAAAGTTCTATCTTCGTCTCATCAGACCAGACAATCTTATTTCTCATAGTATGGGAGTCCTTCATGTGTTTTTGAGCAAACTCTATGGGGGTTTTCATATGTCTTACACTGAGGAGAGGCTTCTGTCGGGCCACTCTGCCATAAAGGCCCGACTGGTGGAGGGCTGCAGTGATAGTTGACTTTGTGGAACTTTCTCCCATCTCCCTACTGCATCTCTGGAGCTCAGCCACAGTAATCTTGGGGTTCTTCTTTACCTCTCTCACCGAGGCTCTTCTCCCACGATTGCCCAGTTTGGCTGGACGACCAGGTCTAGCAAGACTTCTGGTGGTCCCAAACTTCTTCCACTTAAGGATTATGGAGGCCACTGTGCTCTTAGGAACCTTGAGTAATGCAGAAATTCTTTTGTAACCTTGGCCAGACCTGTGCCTTGCCACAATTCTGTCTCTGAGCTCCTTGGGCAGTTCCTTTGAGCTCATGATTATTATTTGGTCTCACATGCACTGTGAGCTGTGAGGTCTTATATAGACAGGTGTGTGCCTTTCCAAATCAAGTCCTATCAGTTTAATTAAACACAGCTGGACTCCTATGAAGGAGTAGAACCATCTCAAGGAGGATCACAAGGAAAAGGACAGCATGTGACTTAAATATGAGTGTCTGAGCAAACGGTCTGAATACTTATGACCATGTGATATTTACATTTGCAAAAATTTTACATTTCTGCTTTTTTTCAGTCAAGATAGGGTGCAGAGTGTACATTAATGAGAAAAAAAAAAACTTTTTAGAGTTTACCAAATGGCTGCAATGAAACAAAGAGTGAAAAAATTAAAAGGGTCTGAATACTTTCTGTACCCACTGTATCTACTGGTGTAGTGACGATTTTGACTCCATGGGTGCTTTCCAGAAACAAGCAGCAGTGGATATTGTGGAGTGAAAATTGCAAACTGCTGTGGTAGTGACTAGTACGTTGTGCCCAGCTCCTGCTTCTGGAGACATGCACCTGTAAACTAGGCGGGCTCTCATTGCTACAGAAATGCCAAACATGTGGACGCTAAATGTGGTTTAGACACACTGGAGCTCAGAAGGGAGGCGGGTATTTGGATTTGGGAGCGCATAATTTGCTGGATTTCTTTTGGAGGATGAGGAGCCATTTCACTTTTCCAGAGCCTGGTTTTTATGTTTGGCAGCTGTCACACACAAAAAGACGCTTTTTATTGAAAAAAGTTTTTGCATCGAGTCATGTGATGGTTTGTTTTTTTGCGGGACGAGTTGATGCTTTTATTAGTATCATTTTCGGGCATATGACATCTTTTGATCATTTTCTATTCTGATTTTTGGGAGGCAGAATGAACAAAAACAAGCAATTCAGGGATTGTTTTTTTGGGATTTTTTTTTAGGCCGTTCCGCGTGTGGTAAAATTGAGAAGGCAACTTTATTCTTCGGGTCAGTAAATTTATAGCGGTACCACATTTGTATTTTTTTTATGTGTTGGTGCTTTTACGCAATCAAAACTATTTTATAGAAAAAATAATTATTTTTGAATCGCTTTATTCTGAGAGCTATAACTTTTTTATTTTTCCGCCGATGGAGCTGTATGGCAGCTTGTTTTTTGTGGGACATTATGACGTTTTCAGCATTACCAATTTTATTTACATTTGTATTTTTGATTGTGTTTTATTGCACTTTTTTTTTGGCCGTATGATGAGAAAGCATAGTTTTTTGCCTTGGTTTTCATTTATTTTGTTTACTGAAGGGGTTAACTAGTGGGACAATGTTATAGGTCGGTTCGTTCCGGAAGCGGCAATATCAAATATGCGTACTTTTTTTGTTTATTTTTTATTTTTTACACAGATAAATGTATTTATTGGATTACATTTTTTTCTTTATTTTGTGATTTTTTTTGTGCGGCAGAGCAGGTTGAAGAGATGTAAGTGACTTGTCAGTCACTGACAGGAGGCCGGCGACTGGCGGCGAAAGACGGATAGAGGTCGAATAGCTGCAAATGCAAAGTCAAGCCCCCCATGCACTTTCAGCTCATTTGCAGAAAAAAATGCTGATGGATTTCTATAAAACAGAGACACTGACTTATTTCACAAGGGTATGGGTGTAATCAACATTGCAGGGACAATCCATGTATGACTTTAGTTTATGGTGTTATGGTAAATATTTATACTTTGCTTTATTATTTAGACAATTCATATTTCTTTGATAATTTTGAATTTTAATATTAGCTTTATAAGTCTTATTCTTAAATAACAGGGTGTTGTCTCTGATATAGAGATGTATTAAAGCCTTCATTTGTTCTGAAAGTAGAGTAAAACTAGATATAACCAGCCTCCTAAGAAATGTAGCAGAAGACATGATTGACAACTTTTTTTTCCCCAACTTATCTCCATTTTTAGGTAACGTAATATAAGCCACTCCCACTTTCCTTCTCTTTGTGGTTTGTAATAAAAACTTGTATCCAGGCATCTGAGACTCAGATGAGTCTGGGACACAGACAGTTTTGGTCGTGTTTCTCTTGTCTCTGATCGATCGACTCCCTGATTTGATCAAAACTGGCAAACGTGTGAAACCCTTTGTGTTTCTCCTAAAACTTACTATACAGGTTTCCACATCAACGGTCATAAAACCTGCTGACAGGAACCCTTAAAGTAATAAAAAATGGTTTCTAAAGGTGGACAACCCCTCGAATCTGCAGAAATCAAGAGAAATCAGTGCTAAATTGTACCAATTTTTTTGCGAATTGGTCACTATGAATTTTACTGCAGATTATGTAAACAGGAAAGAAAAATTAAAAACTTTTTAAATCCTCATTTGTAGATTTTTCACCCAATCCGCAGGAAGGAATATCCTCAGTATTTGGATTTTGTACAAATTTTGACTTTCCCACTGAACTGATAACAAGCAACAAATCTGCAACTGATCTGCACCGCAAGTTACTTTTTACTTGAATTACAAGATGTTTATGCATAATAAATGAACTTGTTTGCATTTACAGTAAAACTTCTTTTTATTTACTTTATAAAGACTGATGTTCGAGAATATACGCTGATGTGTTAGGCCTCTTTCACACCTGGTTATTACAGTACCCTAGGTATTCATGTGAGCGTGTCCGTGTGTACCTGTGTGGCAACCTTGTGCCGTCCGTGTGCCACATCAGTATCACATGTAGCGGCGCCTGGGAATCAGAGTTACAGTTAACGCTGTTCCCCAGTGCCGGATGCTGAAGGCATCTCACATCATTGTCCCCTGCTGGTGCTGAGATCAGCTGAACTCAGGGAGCTCAGCGCAGTTCAGGGGCCCACTCGTTGCAGTGAGTAATTCTCCCCTGCTCCTCAGCGTGTGCGATCACCTCAAGCCACCGCACACGCTGATGCAGAAATGTCAGTCAGATGGATTGCGGTGTGGGACACTGGATTATTTCTACTTCAGACAGGTGAGGGATATTGTGATTTTTTATTTTTGGTTTGTTTACAAAGGACAATGGCTTCAGAGAATTAGGTGTGAAGGTGAATATAATGTGTTTTTTATTTTATTCTTAATTTTACACTTGTTGTAGACAGCAGGGGCTGAATACAGCTCTCGACATTGTCCCTTGGTCGCACTGATCTCAGCGAGAGCAGGGGACAATGATGAGAGCTGCTTCCAGCAGCTGCCGCCGGGGAACGCATCGCGCAAGCAAGAGCCATAATTTTTTTTCTATTGACACAGCAGTATCAGTAATTGTTTTTTTGCAGCATGAGTTGTGGTTTTGAATGACACCATATTTTTGATTGCTTTTTATTGCATTTTTTAGGGAGTTAGGGTGACCCTTCTTAAAAAAAAATGTGATTTGTGCATTTATGTTTTTTTCTCTTTTTGGCATTTGCTAGTGAAGTTAATTAATTTTATATTTTGATAGACTGGAATTTGATAGAAATGGCTATACCTTAAATGCTTATTTTTTCTGTTCCTTTATTATTGCCAGGGAAAAATGTGTGAGTGTGTGTAGGAGGGCTTAGATTTTTTTTTATATATTTTTTTCATATTTTTAAAAACTTTTTTATTATTTTTTTTACTTTACTTTTTAGTCCTCTTGGGGTAATTGAATCTGTGATCATTTGATCGCTTGTTCTATGTACTACAATAGTAAGTATTGCAGAATAAAGTAAACATAGCATTTTCTTATGAAGCCCGACCAAAGTGATTGTACTATTTAAATGCCGTCGTTAGTGATTGATAGCAGCAATAAATGGTTAAAGAAGATAGTGGCTGTGTATCACAGATGACATCTTTTAGGTATGATACGAGTTCAGCTTCTTAGCCTGCTCCATACACCAGCTCCAGACAGGTGATGTATTTTTACACCACATGTCGGGAACGGGCTAATGCAATAAAAATAGCACCTCTAGCTTTCTGTAAGCAACCCCATGATCTTTTTGAGCTGTCATGTTTAAGTGTTTCTATATTTTAAGGGGGTGTTCTCTAGTTCTTAAATTGCTTTAATTAGACAGCGTGAACATAAGCAAGTTTGCAATTGACTTGTTCTTCCTATCTAATGTAATTTTGCTGCAATGAGAGCTTTTATTTTTATAGTGCATAGCTAGTTTCCACAGATCCCAGCCTCAGTGTGCAATAGCTACATTCCAGGAGAGGAGTTAACTCTTATCATTCCAGTCAGCTCTCTCCAGCCCATTGAAATTTATACAGAAGTTATCTGATCACCATCTCCCCTTATAACTCCTCCCTCTCAACTTCTGAAGGAGCTCCTGTTATAAAACTAACACAATAACCAGCCTCACAGCATTCAGAGAAGGTCTGCTAATCAGTAATCACTGCTCTCACTGTCTGGCGCTGTGTCCTAGTTCTAATGCCCTGTTATCCTTATCTGTTATCTGTCTTTTTTTTCTGAGCTGAAAAATTCCACTCAACTTTGACATGGTCTGTTGTCATAATTGAGCACAGTAGAGTGGAGTAAAAAGACAGATAACAGAGTTATATTAGACACTTATAGGGGGCACTGTGGACTCACAACCTTGACCTGCAGCTGATACTTGCAGTGAACCAGAAAGGCTGCATGAATAAATACAAACAGAGATGGGGTATCTGCGCTGGTCTAGGTGGGTTAGAAGCACTGATAAAGGTGACTGTAGACAGTTAATTAAAATAGATAAATATTTATTAATTCATTGTTTAAAAGGTGTAGGCACAATACATAAAGGTAGTGTTTTAGTAAAATCAGTGGGGGTGGCTGACCTACTTTAAAACACAATTTAAGAACACAATTAAAATGATGATATTTAAGAACACAATTGGTAGGGATCTTGCTTGGAGCTTGCTTCAGGGAGTGATTAAGCGGATGGTTTGAGGTAAGTAAGGAAAACCTGTAAGGGAAGGAGAGGGAAGGGATTAGTTTATAGCCCTATTCCTTTGGGGTTTATAATCCACAGTGAGATTAGAGAGAGGTGTTACCTATTTGGAGGTATAGGTGTAGAGGTGGAGGTTTCGGATCCGTGAGGATGCCTGGAGTATAAGTCTGTGAAAACAATTGGTAATTAAAGGAGAGAACACTAGGAACTTAGATCAGATATCTGGTGGGTAAGGATATACCTTATTGGATGGGATATGGATGATGCTGGTAGAGTATATGTCCAGCGATGGTTACGTGGCTGACGGCTGTCCAGCGTGTCTGGTTGGGGTTTAAAGGTAGACAGTTAGGTATGTGGTTAGGATATAATGTCTCGTTATAGAGGGGGGTGCAGATGTTAATTTACCCTGCGTTGAAGGAGGACTTGGTTCCTGTATACCACCTTGTTTCTGTATTAGAATTAGCAATTGATGCTGAGGGCTGGTGAGCAAGGGGGGATTTCCTCCTTTTCAGCTCAGAGATCACTGTCCGTGGTATTGGGCAGGAGTCGGTGACCGCATCTATTTGCTGTATTGGTAAGTAGTTCAGTTGTGGTGTACCTTGTATACTGGTGGCGGCTGCTGGCGTTGCAAGCATGTAACTTCCTGGAGCTTCACTCGTTGGTGGTGTTGTGCAGGTCTAGTGGTACTGACCTGTTGATGAGGGCTAGATAGCCTGGTGGTATCGCGCCGCACACGGAGTCCCGGCCGGAGGCTCCGGTGGTAGCGGGCGTTCGGAGTACCTACGCACTTTTCGCGGGGACTGGCTGGACATCCGGTCACGTGGTAGGCGTGATGTCAGATCCCATGGAGTCTCACGATGGAGCGGATATGGGTAGCACTGAGGACCTTTCCTACGCGTTTCGGATTTGCACGGAATCCTTCGTCAGTGAGTCTACAGTCACCTTTATCAGTGCTACTAACCCACCTAGACCAGCGCAGATACCCCATCTCTGTTAGATAACAGAGTTACAATCTTCCTTTAGAATGAGGTCATTGACAGATTCTCAGTTATCTCATTCGGCAGGCAGCCATGTGCATGGAAAGAAAGAGCCTGTAAACAGTGTAACATTTTAAATAAAAACACAGTTTACAGAAACAGCATACAGATTACGCAGTGGTATGCTTCAGCATATACCAAGACATTTTGGGCAATTGTAGCTTCCAGTTTTGTGAGACCAGTTTTGGGAAGGTCCTTTTCTGTTCTCCATGACTGTGCCCAGTGCACAAGGTCTATAAAGACATGGCTGGGGAAACTGGGTGGAAGGCCATGAACGGCAGCACAGAGACCAAACCTCAGCCCCATCCAGCAACTAGAGCGGAGATTGTAAGCCCGGCGTCTCCTCAACACATCAGTGTCTGACCTCACAAATATTCTTCGGGATGAATGCGCAAAAATTCCTACAGACACCTCCAAAATCTTATACAAAGCTGTCTCAGAAGAGTGGGAACTGTTACAGCTGCAGAGGGACCGACTCCATATTACTGTCTGTGGGTGTATAATGGGTGTAGTGGGAACGTGGAGATGTCTCATTACTTTGTGTTTGATTAAATTAATTCAAAGGAAGACAGAAATGACCTATGAAATAGTGGCATACATGGTCATATTTTCAGTGAATATCTCAGTCATCCACCATCTTTTAGGTGAGAAAACAAGGAACCTCACCGTGCTCTAACAACTTGAACATGTAAAGTGAAACTCTTTTAGGCAAGACCATATTATTTCTTACCGGTGCTAATAATAACAAGCTGGGTTATACAACCTCTTAGTTTCAGGACACATGAACCCATAGGCTTCTAACCTACACAGGTAATGATTGGCAGTCGGCCATCCTGCCTTTGCTCATTTTACCACTTATGACTTCACCAGTTTGGATTCATTGACTGTCACCGTCTACCTGAACTATCTGGGAAAGATTAGGTTTCTCAATAAATCACACAAGCAAAGGAGGCCTAAGAGTGGATAATCATGCTTTATGCTGCCGTGATCTTCTCATACCCTTCTTCTATAAAGGAGATTATGACAGTGGACTCTGCAGACAAGGGACTTGGTTAGTGATGAAGCTATCTGGATTAGTATGCAGTCTACCATCCATGCAGAGTGGCGTGTTGCCCCCTCAATAATCTACCAGTACCCCTCAGGATACTGTGGGTTGTTTGTACCGACGGGTGACACAAATAGTGTCCATGCAGCAGGAGAACAGTGCTCCATGTACATAGAAAACCGATATGGGACCCTTGAAATCAGATATGAAGGAATGCTTGCTTGACTTGCTTTGCTTGGGATGGCATACCATGTCACGATGCACACGTTCAAGAAACAACAAGCACTAAAGCCTGACATCAAATCTGTACACAATTCTCCTATGACCTACGGCTGGCCATACAGAAAAGATTAAAGTCTGTGAAATGATTCAAATTGGCTACTGTGAATAATGGACAGTGAAACTAGACTTCTATTTCATGACTGGTCATTTGACACTTTTTGGATATGCATGCCTTTTTTTAATATGTATTTGATCTGTCATGTTAGTATAGCATATCCTTTATAAAAGATCTGGCGTATGAGTGATTGGCCATCATTTGTCTGTCCTAATCTTATGTGTATGGTCAACTTAAATGGGTTTTCTACACAATTTTTAATGTTTATGAAGTTTGAAGATTTCTTACCATCTCACGCTCTAGGATGCCTGATCACCAGTGACCTGACTACTGAGGCTACTGATTAGCAGCAGGGACAGGGACATAATCACTTAAGGTCTGTCCAGGGGTGGATTAAGAGTAGCAAGGGCCCCGGGCAGTTTAGAAGGCGCGGCCCCCCCCCCACCTGATTTATCACGTGACATGCCACATGATCCCCTGTGATAGATCATGTGATAGTTCACGGGAAATTAATTTGGCACAATATTAATTGTGCTGCCCCATCTGAGAGCAGCACAATATAGGGGCAGATACCCTGATTCCAGCGATGTGTCACTTTTTCAGCTGCTTGTTGTCATTTTGAGAAAATCACCTTTTTATCTGCTGCAGATCTAGCAGCTCTCTGAATGCTGCGCTCTGTATAGCCCCGCCCACACCACTGATTGGCAGCTTTCTGCCCATGCTCAGTGTACACAGAAATCTACTGATCAGTGATGGGGGTGGGGTCCTACAGAACTTACTAGTCATCTAGTGATAATTACCATCTGACAAATCAATGATTTTATCAAAACAACACTAAGCAGCCCAGTAAGTGACACATTACTGGAATCAGTGCCTCTAACCCTACATTATGCTGCTCTCAGATTAGGTGGCAAAAACCTGATGACAGATTCCCTTTAAAGGAGCTGTAAAGACAAAAAGTTTGTATTAAAAAAAATACAAGCCATTTGTGAAATTAACTTTTTTTCATTGTTAATTCCCATTAGACTGTATCTTCAACACTTTTGTCAGCAGGTCTTATTACAGACTCTGAATAGGGCAGCTCTCTCCCTCTCCCTCAGCAGAAAGTCACAGCATGGTTAAAAAATGGGATCTTTTATGATTTTCTCATAATAAATAAAAAAGGACATGCAAGTCCTCCAAACTATTTTCCGTTTCTGTATAGGGGAGGTCCTAAATCTTTCTTGTTCTTTAGTTGATCACATGTCAAAAAGGCAAAGCATTTACTATGAACTCGTCTAAAAAAATATACACTGGGAGAGTAATATCATCATTTGCATGTAAATATTCCTTGACTCTAAGGGCTCGCTCACACTGTCGTATAACACGGCCGAATGCTATGTGATGTTTTATCGGATAGGACTCGGCCCTATGTTATACTATGGGACAGTGCAGATTTGCGATTATCGGCATGAGAAAATAATCTCATTCGATATTCGGACCATGTGCACCCATACAAGTCTATGGGTGCACGTAAAACATTGGACTGCACTCGGATGTCATCCAAGTGCAGTCCGATGAACACTCACAGAGACTATGGAGAAGATGGAGAAAGTAAGTTCTCCATCTTCTCCATATCTGTGCTGTGAGAGAATCGGATCACACTCAGTTGAAGCTCTGACAGAGTTTGAGCCGAGTGTCATTAGCATAAT